>NW_021821009.1:0-118992 GCF_901001135.1 Rhinatrema bivittatum
GTAACATGCTGTAATTGAATTAAAAATGGAACACAGCATCTAAATATTACCTGGTTAAATACCAAACAATATCTCCACAATCAAATAAGGAGGAGAGATAATAATTATTCCTCTAAAGACACCTTGCAGCATGTGTCAGTGTAAATGAAGCAAATTCTGGGAGAATGAGTGAGTGACAAATACTTCCGGAGGAAGAAAGAAGATATATTGCCTCTGTAACATTAAAGATAGGGAAATATAAATTATCATTTTATTTTTCCACAAAGTGTATTCAAGTTCCCCTAGCCTGCATAGACTACACATTACAAGACAGTAGCACACCTGGTAAGAAGATCACTGGGGCCAGTGTAGTCAATGTACACATTATTGTTTTATTTAAAGTCAGGACACACTTTTGGCTTCTGATGGCATCTATTCCAGAGAAGGTGGCCTAATCCAGATGCATCATTGGAGAGTATCCTGTGGCCACTCAAGCCGCGATCGCTAGCTACGAGGACTCTAGCTACGTACGCCAGATATGGCATGGGGCGAAGAGTCATTGAAAATAGATAAATGCATGTACCAACACTATCAGCTACAATGAAGTGTTAGACAATTTCAACAGTAACTACACAAATATAAAGCAACTGAGAAGCTCAGAGATAAAGAAAGAACACAAAGATATTGTACACACATATAAGGGACATCCTTAATCGGCAGGACACTGCAAATACAGAGAACAGAAGTAGAAAGAGTAAAAGCAAGAGAAAGAGAGGTTATAGAGCCAAGGCATTTAAACAAACAAAAGAAAATGTTATACTTATCTTTGGAAATTTTTCAAATATCCTGAGAATGCTGGAAAAAAATACCAAAAAGAATCAAATTATTTAATATTACAGTTATTGCTCAAACTTAGTAAAGTTAAAAAATGGCATAATGTATTGTAAGTTGTTAGTTGTAATTTTAAGATACTTATTTGATTGTGGTGTGGTGGTGTCCTGTACACAGAGCCAGTCCTGAGTATAAATATCTATAGGAGATAACAGAAAAGATTGTGTTAAATGCTGTTTACTTAAACTGAAAAGGTTATTCTTTTGCCAGCCAGTGAAACATCAAAGTGGTTTTAAATAAAGTTTTTTTTTTACTTTGTCTCTGACTATAAGATGTGATCATATTTAGATTTTCATCTATATTATTGCTTGCAAGACTCTGTCTTCCCTCTCTATCCCTGGGAGACAGTGTGGGTGAGTTCTGTCCCTAGTTTCTTCCGGTGGAAAGAAGAGCAATATTATTTCTCCCCTCTCAATTGGTACTTTAGTAACATCTGATAGTGACTTCCTTACTGACTTCCGAAACCCTATTAATTGAAATTTCTCACTCAGCCACTGAAGCGGGAGAGACACTATCACAAAGTGTCCGATTGGTGAGATTAGGAATTGCTGCAGCACCTTGAGTCTTACTGGCTGGGGCCAGTCCATGATAGCCTTTAACTTACCTGGATCAATTTTGAGTCCAACCTGGGATATAATGTATCAGAAGAAGGGCAGCTTCTACTGCTCAAAGATAAATTTCTCTAGTTTTGTAAAGAGGTGGTGTTCCCAGAGGTGTTGAAGGACTTGTTTAATGTTGGTGTTAGCGCTGTTCCATGGTCTTAGAGAAGACAGAATATTGTCAAGATACATGACCTATATGGGATTGAAGGAGATCCCCCAAAATTTTGTTCATCATGAATTGGGAAGACTGCAGGGGCATTGCATAGGCCAAAAGGCATTACCAAATATTCATAATGTCCATCCTTGATGTTAAAGGTGGTTTTCCATTCATCACCCTCCCAAATTCTTATCAAATTGTATGCTCCTTGAAGGTCCTAATTGGTGAAGATCTGAGGCCCTCTGAGCTGTGGTCAAAGAGCTCTGTGATAAAAGGGGAAGCAATTCTTCTTAGTAATGGAATTAAGTCCCTGATAGCCAATACTGGGACAGTATTGACTATCCCCACCCCACAAAATAAAAATCCAGCCCTGCTTGGGAGAATGATGGACAAATTAATCATCTCTCCTTTATTCTCACCTTGCCTAATGACTGCCCCATCTTCCCCAGAAAGAGGTTGATGGGGCAGTCACAGGCAAGGTGTAGGGAAGAATCTCAGCACTGGTCTTGCTGAAAACGTCCACAAAACTTGGCATATTGGTAACGACAGTCCTGGTAGCTTCAGGAAAGTGGTGTGGACTCAGAGGTAGACAGAACTCAGGATAGGCATTGGTAATGGCATGAGATCCTCCACTTGGCAATCTATAGGTATCCCCAGTCAATATAGAGATGATGTTGTATCAGGCATGGTAAGTATCCTGGATATCTCATTGACAACAATGGGCAGGACATAGAGGTGGATCCGTTCATGGTGGGAGCAGGCTGATTTGCATCTGGAGTAGTACTTTAACTTGGGAAATTGACCCTGTAAGGGTTCCTTTGATATCAAGGAGATTTGAAGGTGGTCTTTCATTAGCTCCGTGGGGGACCTGTATTGGCATATTATGTGCTCATCGATAAGTTTCCAGCTGTGCCAGGTGTCCAGAAAAGACTTGGAGTTGGATGTGGTGTCAAAGGAAAGACAGATTGGGACAATGATCAGGAAAGAGATGCTTGGTTGACATAGGTCTCTGCTACCAAACCTTAAGGATCCTTTGGGGAAGTTTCTTGGCTTGATGGGGACACTAACTGTAAAATGGCCCTGGGACCCCGACCACACAATACATGTAAATCTAAAGCACCTTCATCGCTGGTCGCTCCTCTGGCGAGACTCAGAGGCCGATTCTTACCTGCATGGCGGCTCTGCTGGGCTAAATGGTTCTGTGAATCTGACAGGCATTACTGGATGCTGAATGTGGGGTCCCAGGCAGATAGGGCATTGGGACTGGCTCTTCTTTCCTTTGCTCGCTCCCAGAAGAGTAGGTCCAACCAGATAGCAAACTTGATAAGCTTTTTCCAAGGCATCTGGTGGGTCCCATCCACCAATTCATCTTTGATAGGTTCAGATAGGCCTGCCAGAAGATTGCAGTTAGATTATTATCCCTCCACTGAAGTTCTGATGCCAGCATCCAGAAATGCACCTCATACTCTCCATCTATTCTGGATCTTTAATGTATCTGGAGAAACTCTCATGCCGCTGAGGAAGATTGGCCAGTCTCATCAATGATAAGACAAAATTCCCTTAGGAAGCAGTTTAGTCCATCCAGAAGCTAGTCACATAATTTCCACAGGGGGGAGGCCCAAGCCAGGGTGCAACCTCCTTGCAGAGAGAAAATGAACATTATCTTGGATTTGTCTGTGGGAAAGAGCATGGCTTGGAGCATGAAATGCATGTGGCATTGATTGAGAAAGCCTCTGCATTCTCACGGATCGCTCGTGGTAGTGGGAATGGCAGAGGCAGCCGCAGAACAGAAGTCACAGGGAGGGAGCCAGTGTCAGGTGAGGACGACACGACTGGGCCTGGGGCTGTGGATAGGGTGTCCATCCATGCTGTGAGACATTCCAGTATCCATGTTTTCTGATCCAGGACACCTTCCTGCTACTATATATGATGGGCAACTAAAAGCTGCTCTATCGCTGCCAAAATGTGTTTTACAGTAAATTACTTAATATCTTAATTTGTGTGAATTCAAAAATTGCTCAATCAACCTACACTCTGTGGATCTGATTGATTTTCAAAAACATTTTTCAAAAAAACTGAAAATATATTTATGGAGAGAGTGGAAAGTTTCATATATAATGTAGGTGACTCCGCACCAATGTATAATTGGTTATAATCATCAACCTGCCACCACCTCCAAAACAAAATTTTTTTTTTAATGTTTTTGTTTGAAAATATAGTCCCAAATAATTCAAAGGCATCCGTGGCAATGCTGATATTTACCTTCCTCACGGAAGAAACTGATGTAATCTTCAAAACTACCCTTTAATTTAAAGTGGGTACATGGCAGACTTCCCTGTTTTGTTGGTTATTTTCAAGCATTGAAATCCAATCCCGACACAAAACAGTTCGTGTTTCAGACACTGATCTTCTTCAGGGGAGTATGATGTCAAATGTAACCAACCTCATAGGATTCTGACCTCGCCAAGGGTTGCTACTTCATGTCTGCTGAGCACTAAAACTTTCTGTTTCGCCGCATCATGCTGGCTGTGCTCCGCTCCGAGCCACCAGAGCACAGAAAGTTTTCAACAGAAAAAATGTTTTCTACATTCAGAGACTCTGTTCTGGTCTTCTCAGGCTCCTGAACTTCCCTCATTTGAACATCGACCGCACACCCTTGTTCATGGTGGGCACACCCCTGAACTTCCATCTCTCGGAGATCCTGCGAGCCCACCTAAGACCAGGCGGCCCAGGTAACTTAAGGGTTCAACCTGAGGGAACCACGGGTTGCTATTGGTGATGCTCCAGCTAGCCTCCGTCTCCTCCTGTGCTCCGCCTCCTGGTGGCAGGCGCTCTCTGGGTCCAACCAGGGAGCCTACCAATCCTGTACCAGGCCAAAGGTCCACCTCCCGGTGCAACAGTTTTCCTTTTAGTTTTCTATTTTATTTCCTTTTGGAGGACTAGAGACAGTCTTTATTTACTATTGCACTTTTTCCTATAATTCTTGGTTTTTGATATAATATTATATCCTGTGTTTTCCTAATTATTTCTTATAATTTCATTTGGAATCTCAATAAATTAAAAAAAAAAAAAAAGAAAAGAACCGGTCCAAGCACTGATTCCTGCGGTCCACAGCTAGTAATGTCCATTTCTCTGGAGTGAACTCTATTTTCTACTTTCCTTTGTCATTTCTCACACAACCATTTTCTATTCCAGTCTCCTGTGATCCAACTTTCCAGTCACCCAATCAAATAAATTGATCAGATTTCTTAGACAAGACCTATCTCTGGTAAATGCCATTTAGCTTTGTATCCCAAAAACTGCACTACCCTCTGTTTTAGCGGTAATTCCATTAAGTTTCTCACCACAAAGGACAGACTAAGTGGCCTATAGTTCCCAACCTCCTCCATATTTCCATTTTTGTGTGGCGACCCCTTGGTCAGCAACCAGATGGCCCTAGATCCCTGCCCATTGCATTAAACAGCTTAGAGAGAGAGAGAGAGAGAGAGAGAGACCATTCTTATGCAGCCTCTCCTTTTGATGCTGGCTGTGATTGGTGGTCTCATTCTACTTGGGGTCAGGGTGCTAGTTAGGAGCAGGTGGGGTCAATTTGATTTAGTTTTGTAAAGTCAGAAGTTGATTTTTGTGTTTCCCTGATGACTTGGGCCTACTAACCCAACTTAGTGTACTTGCATTCAAATGGAGACTCCCCTTCAGTGCACTCCCTGCCTGACAGGGTCTGCCTCATTTTTGAAAGAGAGACCTTAAGATTTTTAGATATTTGGTGACTGTTGTGAAACCTTGGACCTTTTGGTGAAATCCATTTTCCCAGAACTGAAGGACAGGGACTGGAGACCTGCAAGTCCTCCTTCCAGGTCACAGAAGAGGATAGATCAGCATCACAACAGGGCTAGATTTTTGACTTAGAGAAGTGTTTCCCCTTTTTGTTTGTGCGGAGGCTTTTGATCCACCCATCCTCACAGGGAAGCAATGTTGGTATAGCTGGTTAACTGTGTGCATCAGACTATTCCTTCAGAGAAGTCACATCTATTGAAAGTTCGGAGAGAAGGAAGATGATCAAGAGACTCTCAACATAATCTCTACCCTAAGGAACCAGGACACAGGTTGTGGGCAAGAGACAGAACATTGGACTCAGGATTTTTCTGGGATTCAAGGGATTTCCCCATATAGAATTTCCCTAAACTAGTGGGGCAAATTATATACTGAGAGGAAAAGTAATAAGCTCCTTCCCAGGAATCTGAAAAACGGACATGAGCCCAGAACCCAGGAAGACAGTGTAAATATTCCCATTGTACAGTTTCATTTGTGGAACCCCTATTAGACATTAATGGAAGTATTTGAGATAATCAGTACAGTTTATTTCAACACCCAGTCTGTGTCCATCCTGTTTGTCCCAGCAGCAAACACATGGTACAGAGAAATATACACCTTCGCCTGGGCCACTAAGGACTACTTTCACCCCCATAGAAAGAACTCACATATTGGGATCTGCAGGAAGGGGGAATATGCCTGTAAAGACTGCCCCAGATCAGAAATATTTTTATGGTCCTAGAGGAAGCAGTAAAACTCCAGACAAAGGGTTACATTTTTTAATAGAAACCATATCTGCCTGTCTCCAGTCCTCCAGAACTACTACTGAGAATAAAGAATGTTAGCTATAGGAGTTTCCAGAACTTTTCTCTTAATACCCTCAGATGTAGCCCATCTGGACCCACTGCTTTCTTTTTAAGTTTAGGTACCACCTCACGTATACACTTTTTTGAAAATAGATTAAGGTTTTCCTCACTTCCAGTCCTATTTGCTTGTTTTATGTAGTTCTGCTCCTGGTCTGTCCACAGTGAATACCAAATAGAAATATTTGTTAAGCAATTCTGCTTTTTCCTCATCATCCTCTACATATTCTTCCCCTTCATTTCTGAGTCTTACAAAACAACATTTGCACTTTCTGCTATCATTAACAAATCTGTTTTAATGTATTTGATATTTTTTTCCCATTTGCATCTTTGATTTCCTGACTATTTTCCCCAACTTCTCTTTGCTTTTACAGATAAGGGTAAAGCTCCTATGTCTTCAGGAGAGAGAGAGTGAAACAGATTCCTGGAGGATTCTGAGTGAAAGAATCAAGAGTTGATCCTTAGTGAAATGGAGTACATTCTACACTCCTTGTTTTCAAGGGAGATTACTTTATCTTTTTAAGAGATGGATTTGCAATCTAGAACAGAGGAATATTACCAGGCCTATGGATTTACTCCAGGAGGTTCTGCACCAAGGAGTGGCAACAGAGGTTCACAGAGTGTGTTGTTCAGAAGATTCTAGAAGGGGAAATTATCAACCTGAGAGTAGAAATTCATCTTCAACCAGGAGATTTTTACAGTTAATCTACTTGAAGAATAAGATCTACAAAAACTTAGTCTGGTACCAATGCAGAGAAAGTCCCAGTGTTGAGAGCATCTTTAAAAAGAATCACCTTTATTTATTTATTGAAATGTAATATACCGCTTGTAAAGCAAGTTATCCAAGCAGATGTACAAAAATAAAACATACATAAAAGCAATTCATAAAACCATAAAAATATACATAAGGCTAATTAACCAAACAGATGTTGTAAATAAAACATTAAAATAAATCTTAGTAAACAGAAATAATTAATTACAGCGAAATAAAATAAGGACAATAATATGCATATCAACTGAAAACCATATCATGAGAAACACTCATTTGCCTGCAAGAAAACCAAGCCTTTACTGCCTTTCTAAATTTCAAATAATTGCCTTCAGAGTGAATTTCCAAAGGTAAAGCATTACAAAGGAAATATGTGGGCCCATGCCCCTGTGGCTGGAGCCCACCCCTAACTGTGCAGAGTGTGCGCCACTTGCGGTGGCCTGATTGTGGCCCTGCAGGCAGGACT
Source organism: Rhinatrema bivittatum (assembly GCF_901001135.1). Classification (NCBI taxonomy): domain Eukaryota; kingdom Metazoa; phylum Chordata; class Amphibia; order Gymnophiona; family Rhinatrematidae; genus Rhinatrema; species Rhinatrema bivittatum. The sequence goes on from NW_021821009.1 coordinate 7,538, forward strand.
CTGGTGTCATGGCAGCCGAGCCATGAGGCGGTCCCCCTCCCCCCTTCAGGCATCTGCCCAGCTCTGATGCGACAATAGTGTGGCTGGGAAGGGGAAGGGGGAGGAGTTGTCACTTACTGATGATGTTGCAGACCCTTTAAAGGGCCATGACTGAGGGACACGTGGCCTCTTTTCTTCCTGGCTTGCGTCCTGCTCCTTCGCCCGGCTAGCACCAGACAGTGTGAAACTGTGGTAGCCTGGACAGCTTCCTGGGCACCAGGGGCAGCACGGACAATGCAGGGAAACAGTGATCATGGTAGGAGAGGCAGGGGCTGGACTGGGCAACCGGCTCGTACACCCAGTGGCTCTGCACCAAAAGCGCTGGGTACCAAGTCCTGCAGCTGCCGCAGGTTCTAGTCCTACTTTCCACAGGGGAGTGGGGCCGAAGCAAGCAGGAGCATGCTGTCGGAATGCAGTCGCGTGCAGAGGGGGAGCAAGTTGCGAATGCCGGGTATATGCAGCGAGGTGGAGGGCCCGGAGCTGAGGGCCAGGAGTTTGAATCCCACCCAGGGAAATAGTTAAAGAAAGCAAATGAAAACAAACCCATATATAGATATAATAATAGCATAGCTAAATAAATAGTGCGGCTCAGCATCAGGCCCACCTCCCTCCTCCAAACGAGTGGTCATTACTCCATGAGCAACATGACTGAGCCAGTGCAGGGCCTCAATTTACATTTCGGCATTACCTATGAAATGGCTCATGTCACAACTGTAGCAACCGAGGTACAGATGATGTCATGGCAAGGCAAACAGTCAAGAGTGGCGAGCAACTGAGGAAGCAGGGACTGTGGCGGCCAGAGAAGGGACAGAAGAGCATCAGCGACACATGAGCCGATCGATGTATCTGACCAAGGAGGGCATCCAGTCATCACCTCATCGAATAAGACATGGACAGACCAAGGAAGCCCGCCTACCCATCATGTAGCGATGGATGTGGAGACGACAGTGAGGTCCACAGAGTTTGACTCGTAGCAGGACACCCCTGGGGAGACAGTGGCTCCTAGCTCACACCAGAGCCCCCACTGAAGCACACAGCCACAAACCAGTTGGACCACGTATCAACAAGGGCATCCACAGGGCAGGGGACATGCATATCTTGCGAACATGGATGGCACACCATTAGGCTTGAGGGGGCTGCATTGGCAGTCCAGATACGGAGGGCAGAGCTATGCCACCGGTCACCCACCTTATATGAACATCTACAATGTTTCATGGCAGCAGAGTCCAGGGTCCTAGTGCCACCTGGCCAAGCCCCCGGATGGGGTCAGTCTATTCATCCATGGGAATTTGCTTTATATGGCTGCGTGGTCAGACCGAATCCTTACCCCTTTCCATGGGGGCAATGGCCAGAATTTACTCCTGTAACCTTTACACCACACAGAGGAGTGCAGACAGCATAAGAGGTCCCACATCCTAACACATGCGTTGCAGGAGTAGCGGAAGGAGGCACCGGGATGGGTATACAGGAGACCCCCGCAGCACGCCAACAACAATGGCAGTGCAGATCAGACCAATGGTCCAAAACAACCCAGGAATGCAGCCTAATACACAGAACCAGGCTGTAATATTGTCATCCAGCAGCGCAGAGCAGGCAGCCTAGACCACAGATAGCATCAAGGATGAGTCACGAGAAGAGGCTGGAAGTAGTAGGCATACTGAAGGGGCCACACGTGCAGATGTGAGCAAGCCAACCAGCAACAAATGGTACAAGGTTAAGTGCAAGTGCAGGGCAAGCTCTAGCTCAGGCAGTAGCTCTTCTGCGACATCTGATTCGGATTCCATGGATGATAACAGCTTGTGGCCCACAACAGTGGGAGCTGGCAAAGATTCCAGAGGCCCCCCCAGCACTCACCACCCTATACGAACTGTGGGAGAGTGTGCCCAGATCACTTTGCAGAAAGATATGGAAGTGAGTTTACATTGACATATTTCGCATCTTGGAAGGAAGGCATTGGAGAGCCGACAAGAGGAAGACAAAGGAGGAGGGTGCAATGTACAGGATGGAAAGAAGAGTCCCTAGGGAATCATCAGTTGAATTCGGGCCTTCCTGCACATGATAAGTGTGGTTGGATACGAGGATCCCTCCCAGTACGTCCAATGCTGAGTTACACGGATAACATCCTCGAAGCATACAAAGAGCATGAAGGCTGGGTGTGGCTCAATTACGACTAGAAATTCTGAGACAAGATGGAAGAAAATCATTTTATGTCCTGGGGAATGCAGAATGTCAGTTTGTGGGTGAAGCAGATGATGCGCAAAGCAAGTGACGCAGGAGCTGCTCAAGGGTATTGAAGTAGTCCACATCGACCACGCAGACTATGGGGGGCAACACAGGCACAAGACAACACGTGCTGGCATTACAACAAGACAACATGCACTTTTCAAGACTGCAAGTTCAAGCATATTTGTTCCTCTGGCGCCACTCCTCATCCAGTAACCAAATGCCCCAAGAAACCAACCAGAGGGAATAATAGAAAAGGGAGATACGTTTTCAGCAATTTGGTAAAGCACCATCACACATTTATAAGCTATGTTCCCTTGGCTTAATCATCACCCCCAATCATAGAGATGCTCAACGGATTTTACAAGATTTCCATGACGGAGTCCCCATTCCATTCCAGGGGCAGTTGAGAGGAACAACTACCCCCAAGCTCCATCAGCGGTGTGACATGCTTCCATTGTACAAGAGAAATTGGACAAGCAGTTGGCACTCGGACAGATGACAGGTCCATTTTCACAATGGCCTTTTCAGAAAATGTACCTTTCACCTCTGGCAGTGATTCCCAAGAAGGAAAAAAGAAAGTTCTGCCTCATACAGAATCTCTCCTATCCTCCAGGGTTGACCGTGAACGATCAACTCCCCCCAGAAGAGTGCTCAGTCCAATATGCTTCCTTCGACCTAGCAATTGTGTTACTCAGAAGGTGCAGCACGGTTGCACTAAAGGCAAAGTCTGACAGAGTCAGCATTCAGGCTACTGCCGGTTCATCCAAAGAGCTTCCCATTGTTGGGCATTTGCTTAAAAAAATAATTCTACTTTGATAAATGCATGCCAATGGGATGATCTGTGTCATATGCCTACTTTGAGCTATTTAGCTCCTTCCTTCATTGGGTGACATCACAGCGGATAGAATCAAGCAACATTATTCATTACCTTGATTAATTTTTATTTGTTGGGCCTAGGAAATCGGATGCTTGCACATGCCTATTGCAGGAATTCCAATCGGTTGCCGAGGACTTTAGTGTTCCCCAAGCCCACAACAAAACCAAAGGTCCTTCAACCATCATTTCTTTTCTTGGCATTGAGCTGGATTCTATCAACATGGTGTCTAGGCTCCTAGATGATAAAGTGAAGAAACTGTGCATGATGTTGCTCCAGGTATCGATGGCAAAGAAGCTCATGCTGCGATCGGTCCAAGCCAGCTTGGGAACTCTGAACTTCGCCTGTCGAGTAATTCCTATGGGGCAAGTTTTTCTGAGGAGGCTGGCTGCCGCCAGAGTAGGCATCAGTAAGCCGCACCACTTTTTGAGAGTGTCCAAGGCAATGCGCGCAGATATTGCCATATGGAGATAATTTTTTAACAAATTCAACAGTGTGTCCATATGGCAGGGACCCCCACTCTCTAGAAGAGATTTGGTATACACTCAGATGCTTCGGGTGGTTGGGGGTTTTGGGGTATTTTGCCAAGGGGCGTGATGTGCCGAGCCTTGGCCCGTGGAGTGGTCCAACATCGGATTGATGAGGAACATCACATTTCAGGGACTCTTCCCCATTTGGGTGACTCTCGTATTATGGAGCGACAATCTGAAGAACAAGCATATAATTTTTTGGTGCAAAAATCAGGCAGTGGTACAGGTCTTGAACAGGCAATCGTCCAAATGCCCCAAGGGGGTAGACCTGCTATGGAAGGTGGTACTTGTGGCTTTGTGCATTAATACGACAGTGAGGGCAAGGCAAGTTCTGGGTTGTTTGTAATGGTATTGCTGATTCCTTATCTCATGCTAAGTGAAATTTGTTTCATAAGCTGGAAGCCACAGTGTCAGAGTACCTGTGGGGGATTGGTCTTCAACCACCAGGGTGTTAGTACATGGATCCGTGGCTACTGCTACATGGTCCTCATACTGTCAAAGTTATGACTATGTGACAAGATTCTTAAAGCAACATGGTTGGAGACAAAGACCAATCATGGAGGACCTGATGGTAAAGTTTGTCTCTGCCAAAGGAAATGGGGGCCTCAAGAGGCTCCATGGTCAAGCACCTAGTGTGTCTGGCCTTCTTCTCAGAAGCATGCAGATGGGGAGACCCACCAAGTCCCTCCTGCTGAAGAGAATGTTGGCTGGATGGTTGAGGAAGGTGGGGACAACCAACGACATACGATGTCCAACAACACATAACCTATTGGGGATCCTATGGGTATTCTTAGCATCCATCTGCACATCCAACTTCTAAAACGACCTATTTCATCTTGCCTTCTCACTGGCCTTTTTTGGAGCGTTACAAGTGAGCGAGCTGGTTGCAGCTAACAAGGACGACCTGGGAACCAGAGGCATACTTTTGTGGAACGTGTCATGGATACCCTTTGCGTTCAGCATCAAGATACATAGGTCAAAAACCGACCAGATGGGAAAGGGGACAATACTATCAATGAAAGTATCGAAACATGCAGCACTTGTCTGGTCCGGAACATGGAGAAGTACCTAGTGGTTCGACCACGCAGGGGCATACAACTATTAATACATGCCGACCAGGTCCCATTGATCAGAAATCAATTCTCTGCAGTGCTCAGAGTGGCAGTGACAAAAATGGGGCTGGATGCCAAGAAATTCACCACGGACTCCTTCAGGATTGGAGTGGCTACAAGTGCCACACAAGCAGGTCTTTGGACAGACACCATACAGCAAATAGGAAGATGGAGAACGGCAGCAGTCAATTCGTATGTCAGGTTGGACTGTGTGAGCACTCCTAATCTTGATTCTTAATTGTATTTTACAGATCCGCCCCAAGCTCAATAGATGGCTTGGATTATTGGACACTTCTTCATACATTGGGCTGCTAGGAGGGCACGTGATCAACCATATGAGCCACATTTGGGACTGGCACCTCGCGGGCTGGTGGACACTTGGATGGGGAAGCCAGGTATGTGTTGGGATCAGTTGCCCTTTCTTTGGCATCTGAGGGATTTGAGGACTGCGCCAGATGCCATCATAATATATTTGAGGAGCAATGGCCTGGGCGAATTATCAAGCAAACAGCTGATTGGGAAGATCAAGAAGGACTTGACTGAGTTATTGGCTTGGTTCCCACATACTGGTTTCTTCTGGTTAGACATCATTCCTTGGCCAAACTTGAGAGATTCAAGGCTGTGGAGGAGGGGACACAAGAAGGTGAACTGCCAGATTGGAGTATGGACCCATAAGCTGGGCGGTCATCAGATAAGACATGAATGGGTGGATGACCAATGTCAAGGTTTGTTTAGGCCTGACAGAGTCCATTTGTCAGACATTGGTTATGATACATTCAACAATGCCCTGCAGGAGGCTCTCAAAGGATGGTTGCTGGGGAGTGTTGTTGGCTGCAGCTAGATGGGGGGCATGAGGCAAGGATGTGCCCTACCTCATGCCTATAATGGTTACCCAGGCCAGTATAGGCAGTTTGGATGTGGTGCTGGTGGGCATCACAGTCTGGATCAGCAGTTGACTTGTGCCTTGAGTGACGCAAGGCAGGGGCGTTCTATATGCCGAAGGTCGGGGGCCCCCTTGCTTGGGGACAAGGCAGGGGACCTGGGTTCAAGGCTGCCTTGCTCAGTTATCATGGTGGGCAGCAGAAGGATGGTGCCATATGGACTTTGGGAACAACCCTACCGGCTCTGGTACCAGTTTGCATTATTTGTTAATAAAGCTGCGGCCTTTTTCATCCAATATCTGTGTTAGTGTTTATTATTACAATTGTATTAAAGAATGTACATATGTATATGTATGAGTCAACCCGAGTTGATAGATGGTAAGAGGGTGAGGGAGAGGGACGCAGGCAAGATGATGCTACAGTTGTGGCTGCTAGAGTTAATATGTGGACCCATGCCCCTGTGGCTGGAACCCACCCCAAACTGTGCACTGCGCATGGCTGCCTGATTGCAGCCCGGTGGGCAGGAATCTGGTATTGTGGCCACCGAGCTGCAAGGCAGTCCCCCTGCCCCCTTCAGGCCCCTGCCTGGCTCTGATGCAACAATAACAAGGCCAGGAAGGGGGAAGGGGAGGAGTCATCACTTACTGATGATGTCACAGACCTTTTAAAGAGCCGCGACTGAGGCACATGTGGCCTCTTTTCTTCCCGGCCGGCTTCCCACCCACCCACCCATCTTACATGGTTATTCAAGAAGTCAGGTCAATTAATGTTAGACGTTTTAGGTCAGGTAGTGGTATGGTTATAAGACCATTTAGTTAATCTGTATTCCATGGCCGCATAAGAGAACATAAGAACAAAAGAAATTGCCATTCTGGGTCAGACCAAGGGTCCATCAAGCCCAGCATCCTGTTTCCAACAGAGGCCAAACCAGGCCACAAGAACCTGGCAATTAACCAAACACTAAGAAGAACCCATGCTACTGATGCAATTAATAGCAGTGGCTATTCCCTAAGTAAACTTGATTAATGTTCCAACAGTGGCCAATCCAGACTACAAGTACCTGACAAGCACCCAAAAATTAAGTAGATCCAATGCTACTGATGCTAGTAATAGCAGTGGCTATTTTCTAAGTCAACTTGATTAATAGCAGGCAATGGACTTCTCCTCTAAGAAATTATCCAAACCATTTTTGAACACAGCTACACTAACTGCACTAACCACATTCTCTGGCAACAAATTCCAGAGCTTTATTGTGCGTTGAGTGAAAAAGAATTTTCTCCGATTAGTCTTAAATGTGCTACTTGCTAACTTCATGGAATGCCCCCTAGTTCGTCTATTATTCAAAAGTGTAAATAACCGAGTCACATCTGCTCGTTCAAGACCTCTCATGATCTTAAAGACCTCTATCATATCCCCCCTCAGCCTTCTCTTCTCCAAGCTGAACAGCCCTAACCTCTTCAGCCTTTCCTCATAGGGGAGCTGTTCCATCCCCTTTATCATTTTGGTTGCCCTTCTCTGTACCTTCTCCATTGCAACTATATCTTTTTTGAAGTGCGGCGACCAGAATTGTACACAGTATTCAAGGTGTGGTCTCACCATGGAGCGATATAGAGGCATTATGACATTTTCCGTTTTATTAACCATTCCCTTCCTAATAATTCCTAACATTCTGTTTGCTTTTTTGACTGTTGCAGCACACTGAGCCGATGATTTTAAAGTATTATCCACTATGATGCCTAGATCTTTTTCCTGGATGGTAGCTCCTAATATGGAACCTAACATCGTGTAACTACAGCAAGGGTTATTTTTCCCTATATGCAACACCTTGCACTTGTCCACATTAAATTTCATCTGCCATTTGGATGCCCAGTCTTCCAGTCTTGCAAGGTCCTCCTGTAATGTATCACAGTCTGCTTGTGATTTAACTACTCTGAATAATTTTGTATCCTCCGCAAATTTGATAACGTCACTCGTCGTAATCCTTTCCAGATCATTTATATATATATATATATATATATATATATATATTGAAAAGCACCGGTCCAAGTACAGATCCCTGAGGCACTCCACTGTTTACCCTTTTCCACTGAGAAAATTGACCATTTAGTCCTACTCTCTGTTTCCTGTCTTTTAACCAGTTTGTAATCCACGAAAGGACATCACCTCCTATCCCATGACTTTTTAGTTTACGTAGAAGCCTCTCATGAGGGAATTTGTCAAACGCCTTCTGAAAATCCAAATACACTACATCTACCGGTTCACCTTTATCCACATGTTTATTAACCCCTTCAAAAAAATGAAGCAGATTTGTTAGGCAAGACTTCCCTTGGGTAAATCCGTGTTGACTGTGTTCCATTAAATCATGTCTTTCTATATGCTCTACGATTTTGATCTTGAGAATAGTTTCCACTATTTTTCCCGGCACTGAAGTTAGGCTCACTGGTCTATAGTTACCCGGATCACCCCTGGAGCATTTTTTAAATATTGGGGTTACATTGGCCACCCTCCAGTCTTCAGGTACATTGATAGATCTCAATGTTAGATAGCGAAGCATGTTTACGGTTGTAATACGCTAATGAGATAGAGCAATGTGTTAAGTAGCACACAATGGCAAAAATGTGTACTAGTAAGGTTAATGTCACAGCAAAGGGAGAGGTGGTTACCTGGGCTGGTACAGGCAGTTTGGACGTGGTGCCGGTGGGCATCACGGACTGGGTCAGCAGTCGACTGGTGCCTTGGGCGGTGCAAGGCAGGAGGGTTCTGTACACTGAAGATTGGAGTCCCCTTACTTGGGGACAAGGCGGGGGAGGGGGGGGGTGCCCAGGTTCAAGGCTGCCTTGCTCAGTTGTCACGGCGGGCAGCAGAAGGATGGTGCCGTATGGACTTTGGGAACATTGGGTACCAGTTTTTATTATTTGTTAATAAAGCTGTGGACTTTTTTTAACCAATATCTGTGTTGGAGTTTATTATTACAATTATGTAATAATTATGTAAGACTGTACCTATGTATGTGTATGAGTCAACCCGAGGTGATAGACGGTAAGAGGGTGACGGGGAGGAAGGACGCAGGCGAGACGACACTACTGTCACGGCTGCTAGAGTTAAGGGGCCTGATTGCTTAATAATGACTCTCTTGTGGTTTCTAAACATATTACTGACAATGGTGGAATAGCTGATAAGCCCATTTGTGAAGAACAGAGGGATCTTGAAGGCAAATAAGGGATCAGCAACTTAGAAAGATAGACATGAAAAGAACTATGTAAAGCTCAAAAAGTCAAACATGGAATCTTGAAACAAAGCATATTTATTTAGACCATAGATAAGTCTGGCAGCTGTATTTTGAAACAGTTACAATCTTTTAAGTTCATAATATGGGACACCTAGCAAGAAAGGATTACAATAATCAATTTTGGAAAGAATGAGTGCACGAACCAAAGTTTTCAAGTCATGAAAGCTGAGAAGTGGACAAAGCCAATGGATGTATCTGAGGTGGAAAAAAGATTTCTTAACAATAGCAGAAATGTACTGGATCATAGTCATGGAATCAAATGTCACTCCAAGAGTGAAAACTGAATTTTTCAAGGAGCTTGGATTACTATTCATAACAGGGATCAAACTTGGAATGCATGATCTAATACTACACAATAGGGCATCTGTTTTCTTTGGGTTAACCTGCAACTGATAGCTTTGTAACCAAGAAGCAATATGAACCAAGCAAAATTTCTGACTAAATAGAACAAAAGTAGAGTTAGTCTTGACATACAGGACATAGTATTTTGAATGTCATACACATAAAATGAAGGGTAGTGAGAAAGGAGAAAAACACCCTGTATGTGTGGATAACACATTGAAATCATCTGTTCAGTGTGCTGCGGCAGTCTAAAAAGCAATCAGAATGGGAATTATTAGAAAGGGAATGGTGAATAAAACGGAAAATGTCATAATCCTCTGTATCGCTCCATGGTGAGACCGCACCTTGAAAACTGTGTACAATTCTGGTCGCCACATCTCAAAAAAGATATAGTTACGATGGAGAAGGTACAGAGAAGGGCGACCAAAATGATAAAGGGAATGGAACAGCTTCCCTATGAGGAAATACTAAAGAGGTTAGGACTTTTCAGCTTGGGCAAAAGATGGCTGAGGGGGGATATAATAGAGGTATTTCAAATCATGAGAGGTCTAGAACGGGTTAATGTGAATCAACTATTTACTCTTTCAGATAATGGAAAGACTAAGGGGCACTCCTTGAAGTTAGCATGTGGCACATTTAAAACTAATCGGAGAAAGTTCTTTTTCACTCAAGCACAATTAAACTCTGGAATTTGTTGCCAGAGGATGTGGTTAGTGCAATTAGTGTAGCTGTGTTTAAAAAAGGATTGGATAAGTTCTTGGAGGAGAAGTCCATTACCTGCTATTAATTAAGTTGACTTAGAAAATAGCCACTGCTATTACTAGCAACAGTAGCAAGGAATAGACTTAGGGGTAAATTTTAAAAAACAGCGCGCACGAAATTGGAGCGGCCATAAAAGGTGTAGTTATTCGGCGCGAAACTGGCGGCGATAAGGGTCCTTACCTTTCGCCACCAGCACTGTCTCCACAGTGTCAGCCTCGGTGCTGCCCCGACTCCGCCCCATTTAGCGATCGCTTTTGAAAATGACCCCCATAATCAGATAAGTGCCATTTGAATATCAGCCTCTAGATTTTTATTTTTTTCTATGGTTTGTACTAGAGAAAAGTGCCAAGTTTTCCAGATTTATAAGTACTCTAGTAAATATTTATTTTTGTAACAACATTCACTGGTGTGCTCTATTATTTGTATTACTCTTTCCTCCCATTTTCAAGCTTTTCTACTTGGTTTATTTTCTGCTAGCTTCCTTTTTTTTTCCTACTTTGCACTAACCTCCATTTTGCCTTTTCCCTTCACTCTCTTTACTTTTCATTCACTGCTTGTTTCCATGCATTTTCTTATTTTCCTTCTTTATTTCTCTTTTTCTGACTTCTACCTCCCATTCTAAATAAAGCTTCTTTCACATCCGTCTGAACATTTTTCCTCATCTTCTCGTTCATTGCTTCTCTCTTCCCCTATACCTTTCCCTTACCCAACCCTGCTCTCTGGAGAAGACCTGGACAACAGCGTGTTACCTTTCTGTCCTCCTTTCCTCGCTACCCCTCATTGTCCCCATTCCCATGGAGAAGGTACCCAGGCAGCAGCATGCCATCTATTTCCCACTCATTTTTTTTTCTTTTGAGCATAGCAAAAACAAGTTCTCCGTCTGCCTCTTCGTCTTTGTCTTGTTCCCTTCTCTTAACCCACCATAATGATTTTTTTTCCCCATTCCTTCTGCCTTCCCTTATCACTCTTTCTGTTAATTTCCCAGGGTCATTGTTTTTCAGATTCTTCATCTCTTTCCTCCCATTTGCTGTAAGAAATGACCAGGGGATCTAAGGAGATCGCTGTCATTTGCTCTAGCTGGGATGGGACTTGGTCTCTGGAGAACACTAGAGCCTCTGTATTCCTCCATTCATGCTCTGTTAGGCCACTATCAATCTGAGCTAAAACAATCTTAGGGTTTTACATATCCATGCAGCCAGAAGTAACAGTCATCACATCTGGCACCTGCTATTGCAGAGCTGTTCTTCCTCTATGTTACAGTTAATGCTGATGGTTTTGCAGTTCTTTTGTTTTGTGCTTTGACTTTTGTGTGCAGTAATTTGCAGTCTTTTTAAGATGAAAGTTGCTATAGTGATGTTGAAAAAAAACCATTGAATTTAATTGAAGTATAGGAACTAAAATTGTACATAATGTTTTTTTTTTGACCAATTTAACTGACAAAATTGTTTTCAATTATAATGAAGCACTTTGAAAAATGAATTCCCTTCTATCCTTCCTCCTCCTCCTCCTCCACAGCAAACACACACACTTTCATATGTTTTGATTGAGCACTAAAAACTTTTGAACAACTGTCAAGGATCTGTTAAAAGAAATGGAACAAATAAGGGTTACAAAATCCAGCCCTCTTTTGACTGCTGTGTGTTCAATGATATGAATGTTGCACATTTACAATCCACATAGCCATGGCTTTAAATACATTTTACCTTTAACTGGATTGTAATTCCTTTTTTCAGATTCCTTAGAACAGGAAACATCTTGTCTTCTCTCCAAGAGTAGGGTGCACTCCATCTCTTCCTTCTTTAATAGGAAACGCTCTCTCATACATTATTCTTCCTAGCCTTGGAAACTCTTTTTCCCTCTTCTGGAAATAGAAAAAGATTGTATCTTTCCTCCTTGCAGAGCAGGAAACAATATCTGCCTTCATCTTTCAGTCTTCTCCCAATAATAGGAAAGAATCTCTCTTCCCTGACCCCTAAAACAGAAGACATTCTCATTTCTCAGAGCAGCAAATGCTCTCTTTCAGTTCTTAAGCTAGCAAGTCACCACCAAGCGATATTTTTCTTCCCCTCCACAGTCTGTCATACCCTACACCTTGAATCCTATATCACATCCCAACCTCTGTGGAGGGTGTGTGTGAGCCCTTTATGCTGTGGCATAGTTGATGTATCCTCAAGGGCAAACTCACGAAGCCTGTGCTGGCAGCTGGCAAATGTACCCTGCAGCGGGACAGTCTGGAGCTTCACCTTTACCAGCCGCCTCCCCCATAAGTAGAGCCCTTAGGTTCTGGTGGCCAGAAAGACTTAGGGAGGTGAAGAGAACTAAAGGCACACTGGGGTCAGGGCAGGCAGCAGAGTCAGGGACAAGTCAAGGTCATGGCAGGCAGCTAGCAAGAGTGGTCTGGTTCATGTAAGGGGTCAGGTCCAGGGGCAGGCAATCATGGTGAGTTTCAAGCAAGAGGTCAAGATCCAAAGAATCAAGCCAAGGGGGGACACAGACACATTGAAGACAGTGGACAAGACGAGGTAGGACAAGATGAGGCTGGACATGGAAGACTGGAGAAGACAAGGCTGGATGAGGCAAGGCTGAAAGACGAGGCTAGGAGGCAAAGGACAGGAACCAGGAACATAGACAGGAATCAAGAACCGACACGCAGGAGCAACATTCACCACTTCAGGAATAGAAGACTTGTTGCTGAAGTGAGGAACTGCTGCAGGAAGCTGACATCATCTAGAGGTGCTGCTCAGGGTTTCCAGCCATGGCATGCATATTAAGAACATAAGAACATAAGAAAATGCCATACTGGGTCAGACCAAGGGTCCATCAAGCCCAGCATCCTGTTTCCAGCAGTGGCCAATCCAGGCCATAAGAACCTGGCAAGTACCCAAAAACTAAGTCTATTCCATGTAACCATTGCTAATGGCAGTGGCTATTCTCTAAGTGAACTTAATAGCAGGTAATGGACTTCTCCACCAAGAACTTATCCAATCCTTTTTTAAACACAGCTATACTAACTGCACTAACCACATTCTCTGGCAACAAATTCCAGAGTTTAATTGTGCGTTGAGTAAAAAATAACTTTCTCCGATTAGTTTTAAATGTGCCCCATGCTAACTTCATGGAGTGCCCCCTAGTCTTTCTACTATCCGAAAGAGTAAATAACCGATTCACATCTACCCGTTCTAGACCTCTCATGATTTTAAACACCTCTATCATATCCCCCCTCAGTCGTCTCTTCTCCAAGCTGAAAAGTCCTAACCTCTTTAGTCTTTCCTCATAGGGGAGTTGTTCCATTCCCCTTATTATTTTGGTAGCCCTTCTCTGTACCTTCTCCATCGCAATTATATCTTTTTTGAGATGCGGCGACCAGAATTGTACACAGTATTCAAGGTGCGGTCTCACCATGGAGCGATACAGAGGCATTATGACATTTTCCGTTTTATTCACCATTCCTTTTCTAATAATTCCCAACATTCTGTTTGCTTTTTTGACTGCTGCAGCACACTGCACTGACGATTTCAATGTGTTATCCACTATGGCACCTAGATCTCTTTCTTGGGTTGTAGCACCTAATATGGAACCCAACATTGTGTAATTATAGCATGGGTTATTTTTCCCTATATGCATCACCTTGCACTTATCCACATTAAATTTCATCTGCCATTTGGATGCCCAATTTTCCAGTCTCACAAGGTCTTCCTGCAATTTATCACAATCTGCTTGTGATTTAACTACTCTGAACAATTTTGTGTCATCTGCAAATTTAATTATCTCACTCGTCGTATTTCTTTCCAGATCATTTATAAATATATTGAACATTAAGGGTCCATGAGGTCATTTAAATGTGAAAAAAAAAATCATTTTTTTGGCAAATATTGATTTTGGATTGTTAGAGGTACTTGAGTCTTTTGTTACATCACCAATATACATCACGACAATTACCTCACCAGAAATGTTTAGAGAGATATTTATAATATGCATATTATCCATGCACATGCATACTTATGAGAAGGCAGTGGCCTGGCTGGGATGGCGGTGTCAACAATGGTTGGTGGTGTTCAATGATGGCAGGATGCCACCACAATGGGAGGCCTCTGGCAGCATCGGACAGCAACAGGGGTGAGTGCCGCAGCTCATGGAACCATCCCATGAGCTGCCAAATGTAACACCTCTAGTCTCTCCCTGTCATTCCCTATCCTACAGTATCTCCCTCTCCTTCAATTAACCTCTAACTCAAGGTCGGTGAAAGCATAGAGGAACTAGGACACTGCCCTGAGCACTGGAAGTTTGGAGGCCTGGCCTAGTGCTCCCACCAGTAGTGATCAGCTGGTGTAGTCAAAAGGAGACTGTGCTGTGTGTCTGGATGAGATGAGGCGGACTAGGAGTGGCAGCTGAATGCATGCATTGAAAGTAAGCAGCATTAAGGAGAGAGAGAAAGAGCTTGGGGAAAGGGGCACTCTGTTTGCTCCATCTTTCTAGGCTGCCTGAGATCCTTGATTCAGGCCCCCTCTAACTTCTCCTCTCATCAGCAGAAACATTTCCTTGTTGCACCCAATACCTCACTATCACTCTTATCTCTGCTGTTTGCACTCCATGTATTGCAGTATTTAATCACATGGACCTAGCAGTTCCTGTGTTGGTCTGGAGAGATTAGCAGTGATGCCCAATAGTTTTGAAACTGCAAACAGCAGAGCAGCAAAGACAGAAGAGGCAGAGACAAAAGAGGCAAAGAGAGAAAATGACAATGGCAGGGATGGACTTCTATTGCTCTAACTAGGAAAAGAGATAGGCTGCATTTGGTTGTGAGAGGCTGTTGGGAGATGGAAGCGAGAGGAAGGCAGGGGGGACTGTGTGAAGCGAGAGCGTATCTGCACTGGTTAGTAGATGGGCTTCCATGGCTGCTTAAGCATCTGCTCCTATATTGCAGATACCTCATCACATGCATTTCATAAAATTTTACTGTGGATGTGAAAGAAGCTTCTAATGCTTGAGTCTTATGTTTGGGGTTTCTGCTCCTTCTCCCTATTCTGCCAAAACAGGGAGCACTCTTTCTGGCCTTTGGAAGAGGCTTTTCCAAAAGCAGAAATATGCCATATTATGATCAGGTTTATGATCAGTTTTTATTAAAAGCTTTTGCCATGATTGGGACCTGGATTAACAGTTGAAGTTGGTGGCAAGTCCTATTATTTTAAATCATAAATCACCAAACTTGGAAAAGCCCATCTTTAAGAGTCATGTTTAAGGTGTAAAACATTTCTCTTGAAAGTTTCAGAGGAATATAATTCCTAAATTTGAGTTTTGTAAGTAACTTTATAATATTTTTAACTGATATCCACTCCAATACTTCAAATAATCTAGAATATGATGCAGATGTATTAGAATTAGTGTGAGTTTATACCAGTTTCATGGAAGGGTATGCTGCTTCAATCCAACATTCTTACTGTGGTATTATAACTTTTGAAAGTGTGCTTTAATTTCCTATTTTTTCCTTGCAAGTGTCTGTTATCTCCATACTCTGGGTGCATTAATATTTAAGCATTGTCAGCATCAATAGAACTTCAAATATCTCTTCATAAGACCACTCTAATGTTATAACAACCATGATATGATCACATTTCCATACAGTCACATGATCAGTCATGAATAAGTTAAACATTTTTGTATAATAATTACATTATTTTGATCTCAAGTGCTTCCATTTATTTTTAGTTTTTTAAGAGTATAATATATCAACATGAATCTATGTTCACACACCATTATATATCAAAATTCAATTTGAATTTCCATCTAGAGATGTATTTTTTAAAAGTAATTTCCTATGCCTCTTTAGCTACTGGAAATTACACATATACCCAATCAAACCAACCATATGGGATATTATTTTACAAGTGAATCAATGCCTATACAAAATTAAATTTGATTGCTTCACATGGGCAAATACATGTACACAGAATCTTTATCCATTGTATGTTTCTCACCTATCCTATACCACTAGCTCAAGTCAGAATGTATATGTATAAAACATGCATCATATACTGAGGGAAAGAAAGAAGATTTCTTTTTTCATTTTTTTACCTGATTAATTGGTGACAGACAGAATGGGGGGAGGGAAAAAAAGATTTTTTTTTTTCGGTGATTAGCTGGTGACTGGCTGGGAGGGAGAGGGAGGTATGCTTCTTCTTTTCTGAGGGCAATACTGTTGGCTGGCTGGGAGAGGGAAGAGAGATCAGGCTTCTTTTGTTAAATAAGAGCAACCTTTTTTTGTAAATAGTTTATTTAAACTGGATAGTTAATTTCTTAAAATGATATAGACCAGCATCAGTGTTGACCCATGAGCGTAAAGACTGGATGGAGAATTTCCTTCATACACCCCCCCCCCCCCTTCAATAAGAATATAAGAACATAAGAACATGCCATACTGGGTCAGACCAAGGGTCCATCAAGCCCAGCATCCTGTTTCCAACAGTGGCCAATCCAAGTCACAAGTACCCAAACATTAAGGGGTAGATTTTTAAAAAATACGCACATGCGTCTATATGTGCGTGCTCTCTGGGATGCACACATGGACGCGCAATTTTATAACATGCGTGCGCCGGTGCACGCATGTTATAAAATCAGGGCAGTGCACACAAGGGGTGGGCACACTTTAGCAAAGTTTGAGCAGTGATGCATTATCGGCCTTCCCCAGTTCCATATCCCTCCCCTAAGCTCTGGACACTTTATGTCCAACAACATATATCCTTGATCTATGCCCATCTAAGTTAGTAAAGCTAGCAAGTGGAAACCTCACAGCCTGGGCATCCAAAATTATTAAGTCTGAGTGGCCACTAAATAAAAACACAACCCTAGAGCAAGACAAACCTAAACTCTGGTGTCAAATACCCATTTACTAAGAAAACTAATAGAATAATCAGTAAGAGCTCAACTGGACGACTAACTAGCAGAAAAAAAACTGGCTGGACCTGTATCAATCCAGATTCAGAAAAGGCCATGGATCAGAAACTGTCCTCGTTGCCTTGAGATATCACAATAGTAGCCAGGCAGCAGTTCATATGCTATTGGATTTCTCAAAGAACATAAGAACATAAGAACTGCCATAGTGGGTCAAACTAAGGATTCATAAAGTTCAGTATCCTGTTCCCAAAAGCAGCCAATCCAGGTCACAAATACCTGGCAGGATCCCAAATACAAGTTAGATTCCATGCTTATTATGTTTATGTTTATTCAATACTTGCTTAATTGCAAATCTAAAGTATTTAAATCAATGCGATATATAATAAAATAAGTAAAACTAACATGTCAAACTAAAATTAATAATAAAAAAAATGAAATAAAACACATAAAATAGACAATAATAAAATAATCAAAATAACTGATGAAGAATAAAACACATATAAAATACAGTAATAAAATAAATTACGGCCTATGAAGAGAGTCAGATATTATACAATAAAACAATATACAAGAAACATTTCAAGTGTAAGTCGGGAAAACAAAAGTCATCAGAGCTCTCATGTTTAAAGAAAGTTACATGAAACACCTGAGAGATGTAAATAATACATAAGAGACATTTAGGTGAATTTTAAAGGCCCTGTGTGCACCAAAACCAGGAGATACATGAGTATCTTGGGCCACGCACACTGAGCGGATTTTAAAAGCTGCCTGAGTATGCGCATATCTCCCGCTACGTGCACTAAAATTTATTCTCAAAAAAGGGGCGGGGCATGGATGTGGTCTGGGCGGGACATGGGCATTCCTGGATTTCTCAATGAAACAGTGCATAAATATGTACATGCAAAAGGGTGCACCAGGGTCCCCTACCACGTAACTTTACTTCTGCTATGGATGGCGTGTAAGTCTTGAAACAAAAAAAGTAAAGAGGTGAGTGGGGTTTTAAGGGTTGAGATTATCAGGGCAAAATGGAGGCTATTTAACTAGGGGAGGTTAGGAAGTCCCAGTTTGTCCTTACCTGGACAAACTGGAAATGAACTGGAAAAGTGGCCAATTGCGTCGACGCTCATCCCTTATAAAATTCCCCCACTTACATGCTAGAGGCAGCATTTGCGCACACATGACCGCATCCATTATAAAATTGTGCACGCATGTACGTGCATTCAACCTATTTTATAATGTGTGTACATATATGTGCATGTTATAAAATAGCCATGCTCTTTTATGCAAGTCTGCATATGTGCATACATGTACGCCCATGCACTGCTTTTAAAATTCATCTGATTTTGTGTAAGTAATAGCATGAGATGACCAATTTGGTTAGGAAGGCTTGTAAAAACAAGGTTTCAAAGATCTCCTGAACTTCAAATAATCCTTCTCCATTCACAAGGTTAAAGGGAAATAGTTCCAGAGATTTGGTGTTAGGAACGAGAAGCAGATATTGCTATTTGTTTCTAGTCTGATGTTCTTAGAAGAGGATAATACTAAAAGTTCTTGTTGAAAAGAGTGCAAAGTTCATCAAGGAAGATAAGCGACAAGGAAGCTAGAGAGGTATAAAGGAGTATCCCAATGAAAAGCCTTGAATGCAGGAAATACAACTCTAAAACATATGTGAGCACACCTATAATATATGCAGCTATATTGACATGCACACTCTTGCACATGTTTTTTATATCGTGCTCACAAACACAAGCACACTACATAAAATACATGTAAATCTACGTAACATGTTCACGCAAAAACAGAAAAGTCTCAAAAGCCCTAATTATCCGGCTAAGTAGTATTTTTTATCTAGATATGTGGTACAATTGTGCTATGCGCTCGAGTCTGTGCTCCTAATTTTAATCTTTTACAGAAGGAAATCGAAATTGTTTATTTTTCTTAGCACTTGTCAGCTTTTACGCATGTAAATCATTCAATTTTATAACATGCACGCGTGAAGGAAATTACCAGTTTTACAAATTAGTCTACCAGTTTGCCCAGTCAATCTCTGGATCATCAAGATCCCCCTGGTTCTTCAGCCTGAACTCCTCTAAATTTACCCAGACACCTCACCCAGTCAGTATTTGGCTATAAAGAATTTTATTCTGAATTACACCAGATAATTAGCAGGTACAGATATGTACAGGTAGCAGCCGTATGCATCCCACTTTTCCCAGGTGATAAAATACCACCTTAAATGCGTAAACATTGGCCCACCCCTGAATGCCCCTGGCCTGCACCTAACCCGTCCCTATTTTATAGTCAGCATGGCTTTACCCAAGGCAAGTCTTGCCTCATAAATCTGCTTCACTTTTTGAAGGAGTTAATAAACATGTGGATAAAGGTTAACCGGTAGATGTAGTGTACTTGGATTTTCAGAAAGCGTTTGACAAAGTTCTTCATGAGAGGCTTCTAGGAAAAGTAAAAAGTTATGGGATAGGTGGCAATGTGCTTTCGTGGATTGAAACTGGCTAAAAGACAGGAAACAGAGAATAGTAGGATTAAATGGACAATTTTCTCAGTGGAAGGGAGTGGGGCAGTGGAGTGCCTCAGGGATCTGTATTGGGACCCTTACTTTTCAATATATTTATAAATGATCTGGAAAGAAATACAACGAGTGAGATAATCAAATTTGCAGATGATACAAAATTGTTCAGAGTAGTTAAATCACAAGCAGATTGTGATAAATTGCAGGAAGACCTTGTGAGACTGGAAAATTGGGCATCCAAATGGCAGATGAAATTTAATTGTGGATAAGTGCAAAGGAAAGTGTTACGACTATGGCTGCTACACAACCGCCTCACCACAAGAGCATGAGCATGTTCTCCTGGCTGGCCCAGTCCGCCCTCCTTGTCTACTCTATGTTTCTGACTTCCTTTATAACCCTGTCTAGCATTTCCCTCAGTGCTTCGGCATCGAGCTCGTCTGGGCTCCCTGCTCTAGCCTACTGCCTCTGTGTGGCCTTCGGGCCTTCTATCTGCCTCTGTGTGGCCTTCAGGCTGTCTGCCTATCTCTGTGTGGCCTTTGGGCCTTCTGTCTGCCTCTGTGTGGCTTTCGGGCCTTCTGCCTGCCTTTGTGTGGCCTTCGGGCCTTCTGTCTGCCTCTGTGTGGCCTTCGGGCAGTCTGCCTTGCCCTGCTGCCTTCGGGCATTCAGCTTAGTTGTGCTGCCTTCGGGCTTGTGTGTTTTATGTTTAGTGTTGTAATGTTTGGTTAGTCTGTCTGGTCATTGTCAGTCTTGTTTTCCCCGAGTTCCCTTAGTACAGTCACTTATACCAACAGTCAGTATCACCCTTACCTACACGCAACCCTGAGTCCATCCTTACCAGCACCCAGCTCCAGTATTCTGATCACGTCTACATGCATTCACTTCCACACATACCTCCACACTGTTCCTGTGTTTAAGTTCACCCTTACCTCCACGCACCTTGTATTAGACTCCCTCCAGCCAGCTCTCACTACCACAGGCACCCTTCTGTTAGTATTCAGTTCCATAAGCCCCAGCCAGTACCCAGTCTTACACACTCCTGCCTGCACCAGATTCTACTCCAGCCAGTATCAGAGGCTTTCCTGCAACCCCTGTCTTTCTCCACCTGGAGTCACCCCCGCAGGTGGTGTTTTCCACACCTAACCGGTGCCCATTCGTAACAGAAAGACTAAAGAGGTTAGGACTTTTCAGCCTGGAGAAGAGACGGCTGAGGGGGGATATGATAGAGGTGTTTAAAATCATGAGAGGTCTAGAACGGGTAGATATGAATCGGTTATTTACTTTTTCGGATAATAGAAAGACTAAGGGGCACTCCATGAAGTTAGCATGTGGCACATTTAAAACTAATTGGAGAAAGTTCTTTTTGACTCAACGCACAATTAAACTCTGGAATTTGTTGCCAGAGAATGTGGTTAGTGCAGTTAGTATAGCTGTGTTTAAAAAAGGAATGGATAAGTTCTTGGAGGAGAAGTCCATTACCTGCTATTAATTAAGCTGACTTAGAAAATAGCCACTGCTATTACTAGCAACGGTAACATGGAATAGACTTAGTTTTTGGGTACTTGCCAGCTTCTTATGACCTGGATTGGCCACTGTTGGAAACAGGATGCTGGGCTTGATGGACCCTTGGTCTGACCCAGTATGGCATGTTCTTATGTTCTTATGTTGCCATCAATCATGTGGTCTTCTGCCTTTTTTAATGTATGGAATACATCTAGTCTGGGCTTTCAAGATAGTATTTTTAAACAATGTCCCTACCTGATTGTTAGAATTTCATTATTTTTCTGTTAATTCTCACCAGAAGGATGGTAATATACCCCCACCATTATATGCATCTCCATCACACATGGAATTTCTATCCAGAAATCTTCCATATTGCATTTGGTCTCCTGCAGGATGTTTAGCCTCTTTGAATCTATGCTATCCTTAAAATATAGCCCTCCCCCTCCCCCCATCACCACCACTGCTGATTTGATCCACCCTATCATTGTAATATAATTTTTACCCTGGTATCATTCTGTCCCATTGGTTATCCTCCTTTCACCAGGTCTCTGAGATGGCAATTATGTCTACCTCCTCATTCAGTGCCATATATAACTCTCCCATCTTATTTTTTTAGACTTCTGGCATTTGCAAACAGATATTTCAAGGTATGTGTTTTGGTTGTATTTACAAGCTTCTTAGCAGTTGACAGAGAACATTTGGAATCTTTTAATTTAGTCTGCTCTTTACTTAAAGGCACATAGATCACATTTGCCTTTATTGGAACTTATCTAATGGCATGCTCCCTGTTTTGATAGTATCTTTCAAAGATACCAACCTCTGAACCACGCGCAAATGTTCTAGTTTAAAAATTGCTCTAGCACCTTTTTAAACATTAGCACCAGCAGTCTAGTTCTACCCTGGTTAAGGTGCAATGCATTCTTTTGAAATAGGCTTCCCCTTCCCAAAAATATTATCCAGTCTTCACAAATCTAAAACCCTCTTCCCTGCACCATTGGCTCAGCTACACAATGAAACTCTGGATCTCTGGCTGTCTCTGGGATTCTGCATACAGAATGGGAAGCATTTCCAAGAATGCTATCATGGAAGTTCTGGTTTTCAACTTTCTACCTAATGTTGGGATTTGTGGGTTTGTGGGCCCTGGGCTGAGGTGAGAGATGGTACCGCCCATGTGGAGGAGCCCCGTGAGCCTCACCGTCGAGAGGTGAGGTCTCAGCTGCTGGGTGTGCAGGACAGCAGGTACTGAAGAGAGAGCAGAGCGAGAGAGAGGCACTGCCCACAGAGTGGGGAGTGTACCAAGAAAGTCACACAGACACAGAGGTGCCACAGGGTCTGTAGAGTGAGGTATACCCAAGAGGGAAGATTCCACTGTAGAAATGATACGGCAATGATCCGCAGAGCGGGGTACACCAGTGAGGGTCCTTAGAAGCGATGATACGGAAATGGTACGCAGAGTGGGGTACACTGATGGGGTTCCTCAGTAGAGATGATACGGTAATGATCCGCAGAGCGGGGTACACCGATGAGGGTTACTCAGTAGAGATGATATGGTAGTGGTCTGCAGAGCGAAGTACTCACAGTGGAAGTAGTGATGGTTCCAGAGGAAGCCCCAGGGAATGGGGCAGGCAACGGTTCTAGGCATAAGGCCCTCTAAGGAGCGGATAGCCAGAGATGAGGAAAGGGACCCCAAGGAGCGGGTACCCGTGATGTCTCACGCCGAGGAAGCACACACACACACACACACCAATAAGAATATAAGAACATAAGAACATGCCATACTGGGTCAGATCATAAATGTAACCCTAGGACCAGCCGAAATGGAAAAAAAGGTCTGCAGAGTTAGGAAAATACTCTGCTGGCTGTGATGCAGGGTGCAGTGCTTTGCGTGCAGCTGCAGGGCATGTCTTGCTTCCTCTTCATCCTCCTTCAATTACCATCACTCCACAGAGTAGCAGAAATGTTGCCAGTAACTGGTGCTAGTCTACAGGCCAGCGGTTGAGAAACACTGCCCAAGACCATTAAAATCCTCACTTGGATTTTCACTGTCTATTCCATCATTAAAAGAAACCAAAAGAACAGACACCCACAACAGATCCTTCACAGCAGCAGTACATGCCCACAGGAACTCCCTCCCAGAAAAGCCAGAAAATTCATGACTACTTCAACATCAGGAAGCAAATAAAAGCCTGGCTCTTCTGTCAGGCCTTTAATACCCAAATCAGAACTCAAAGATGCTAAACTTATTATGGGAAATGGCCTGGCATCATCTTGAATTTTCTTAAATGTGGCTGCTACAAACTAATGTTTTGCAATGGTGTTACTTATTTTTTGAGTTAGTCACTAGTGTAACTGCTGTGTTGCCTAGTAGAGCCTGGTCAGTTGTTGATCAATTTAATCCTGAGGTGCATCTTTTAATTGTCAAGCTGTAATGTGATTTTTGCTGTTATTCTAATTTATTACACAAACCAACAAAGAACTGCGGCACTCGTCTTAACAATCAAAAGCACAGCACAAAAAGGACGAAGTCAAGTAATTTCTACTGCTATGTACACTCTGATTAAATAAGCTATTTTAGTTGAGTATAAAACCGCATCAGCAAGCCTGACGGCGGCAGTGCTAAACACTTGCCGCCCGGACTACTCGTCACTTGCGGTATAGAAGTGTTTGAAACAGTGTATTAATGGTAGTCTTTAAATGTCAGCTGGTCCCTGCTATTTTAGATAATAAATCCCCGACAGTGGCCGGTGTTTCGCGATGCTGAGATCGCTTCTTCAGGAGAGCTGTATAAAATGTTAATGAGGGCGCTGGGAAACAAAAAATCAAATTACCAAATAGATTCCAAGCCAAAAAGCAAAGTTACTTATCTTAAAGTGACATAGCTGCACACCTTCCGTGTGGACGATACCGTCTCAAGCAAAGAATTCAGCAAAACGGGACAGCAGGAGCCTTGAAGACGCCGTGACTTTAAAAAGCCCGCGTTTCTGTAACGTAGTGACGTCAGTGCGATGCTGGCGTCACCGACGTGTTGTTGCCATGGTCTCAAATAAACATAATTTAGAGGAACACTTGAAGTTCCAAAGAAGAGTTCAGACCTTCAGGTTCTACACATCCAAGTCGATGAATCCAACGTTGTTCGGCGCGAAGAAGCCGAACATTGAAGTCTCCACCTCTCCAACTGGGGGAGAGCTGTTCAAGAACACAAACTTTGAGATCATCAAATGTGTGTTGTAGACGAGAGCAGTGAGCGGTATGCGGAGCTGTCAGCTTGCCTGTGGAAATGCATGACCGATGCTCGATCAAACGGGTCTTCAGTGCTTGTTGTGTTTTGCCCACATACAAAAGGAGACAGGGGCATTGTATGATGTAAATGACCCCTGTAGACCGGCAATCTGTAAATTGTTTAAGAACAAACGTAAAATCTTTTCTGATGAAATGAATAGCTGATGTGTCAATCATCACATGACACACGGTGCAATTACCACAAGAAGTGTGCGCTCCAATCAAATTAGATACATTGAGTGATGTAGAATCAGAGTGAACCAATAGATCTTTCATATTGGAGCTCCGAGTACAGGCAATCTGGGAGCATCCTGAAATTCATGATGTGTCTGTAACATGTGCCAATTTTGATGCACAATGCGTTTCATAGTCTGGGTCATAGTGGAAAAAGGCAACACATAAGTCAAAGTGTCTGCAGGTTCCATTGGACGAGGCAAAAAAAGCCACTCTCGGTCGGTAAACCGTGCACGTGTGAAGGCACGTTTGACACAACGTGATGGATATCCTCTGTTGCTGAATCGATCTTTCAAGAAACCAGCTTGGAGACAAAATTCTTCCGTGGAGGAACATAACCTTCTCAATCTGAAAAACTGACTGACTGGAAGATTAATCTTTAAAGATTGAGGATGAGCACTGGTATAGTGTAGAAATGTGTTAGAAGCGACTGTTTTTCTATAGATTGTACGATCAGTAGTGAAAGCGTTCCTCAAATCTCGTATGTGGTTTGATAAAAGGTGTAGATTATAGGATCTGCCGGTCCCGGTGGAAACCACTTGGATTTGTTACGTAAAATCGAAATGTCACAACTAGATGATGGTGAGCTAGCAAAAAAATGTTTGATGTATAACTTCCGAACGAATTTGAATAACGCTATTTCTAATTGCAGTAGATCAGCCTTAGGTGTCGGTATGAACGTTCATACCGACACCTAAGGCTGATCTACTGCAATTAGAAATAGCGTTATTCAAATTCGTTCGGAAGTTATACATCAAACATTTTTTTGCTAGCTCACCATCATCTAGTTGTGACATTTCGATTTTACGTAACAAATCCAAGTGGTTTCCACCGGGACCGGCAGATCCTATAATCTACACCTTTTATCAAACCACATTACGAGATTTGAGGAACGCTTTCACTACTGATCGTACTTACACAAATTTGACCAGAGCAGAGGCATCAGCGTTGAAAGATTTACAAGCGAATCAAGCTATCATTATTAAACCAGCTGATAAAGGTGGCAAGATTGTTATCATGGATAGGGCACAATATACAGCAGAAGCTCTACGACAGTTACAGAATCATCTATTCTATTTACCTCTGGTATCTGATCCCACTCCAGACATTTCCAATTTGATCGCCCAAGTAGTCCAGAACGGCATTGACCAAGGTTTTCTCACTGGTCATGAAATTAATTTTTTATTGAACAAACATCCAGTAGTTCCTGTTTTTTATCATTTGCCAAAAATCCACAAGAATATTCATAATCCACCTGGGAGGCCCATTGTTTCAGGTAAAGGCTCGCTCCTTGAACCATTGTCAAGATTTGTTGACTATTTTTTAGCACCCTTTGTCAGCATACAAGCTTCGTTTATTAGAGATTCTCAGCAGATTGTGCAATTTTTAGAATCATTAAATGAAGATACTTCACAATTATTGCTTGTCACTCTTGACATTGAAGCACTTTATACTTGCATCCCGCAACAAGAGATGTTAGATATCGCAGCAACATTTTTTGAAGCTAGACCACGTCCTCACAGAATACCTTCCAGTTTTTTGTCATCTTTATTGGACATTGCATTGACTAAAATTTTTTTTGCCTTCGAGGGTACTTATTACCAACAGATCTGTGGCACCACAATGGGTGCCACTATGGCTCCAGATTTGGCTAACCTTTATATGGCTATTTTTGAGGAGAATTGCATATATCAGAACAACCCTTTTGCACAACATATTCATACATGGAAAAGGTATATTGACGATATCCTACTTCTATGGCAAGGCTCTTCAACGATGGTTCAGGATTTTCTCACCTGGCTTAACACACGGAATTCTCATCTACATTTCACATTAGAATTTCACACCATGGCCATCCATTTTTTGGATATCAAGATATTAAAAAAACCATTCGGTTTTGATACCACAATCTATAGAAAACCAGTCGCTTCTAACACATTTCTACACTATACCAGTGCTCATCCTCAATCTTTAAAGATTAATCTTCTGGTCAGTCAGTTTTTCAGATTGAGAAGGTTATGTTCCTCCACGGAAGAATTTTGTCTCCAAGCTGGTTTCTTGAAAGATCGATTCAGCAACAGAGGATATCCATCACGTTGTGTCAAACGTGCCTTCACACGTGCACGGTTTACCGACAGAGAGTGGCTTTTTTTGCCTCGTCCAATGGAACCTGCAGACACTTTGACTTATGTGTTGCCTTTTTCCACTATGACCCAGACTATGAAATGCATTGTGCATCAAAATTGGCACATGTTACAGACACATCATGAATTTCAGGATGCTCCCAGATTTGCCTGTACTCGGAGATCCAATATGAAAGATCTATTGGTTCACTCTGATTCTACATCACTCAATGTATCTAATTTGATTGGAGGCACACTTCTTGTGGTAATTGCACCGTGTGCCATGTGATGATTGACACATCAGCTATTCATTTCATCAGAAAAGATTTTACGTTTGTTCTTAAACAATTTACAGATTGCCGGTCTACAGGGGTCATTTACATCATACAATGCTCCTGTCTCCTTTTGTATGTGGGCAAAACACAACGAGCACTGAAGACCCGTTTGATCGAGCATCGGTCATGCATTTCCACAGGCAAGCTGACAGCTCCGCTTACCACTCACTGCTCTCGTCTACAACACACATTTGATGATCTCAAAGTTTGTGTTCTTGAACAGCTCTCCCCCAGTTGGAGAGGTGGAGACTTCAATGTTCGGCTTCTTCGCGCCGAACAACGTTGGATTCATCGACTTGGATGTGTGGAACCTGAAGGTCTGAACTCTTCTTTGGAACTTCAAGTGTTCCTCTAAATTATGTTTATTTGAGACCATGGCAACAACACGTCGGTGACGCCAGCATCGCACTGACGTCACTACGTTACAGAAACGCGGGCTTTTTAAAGTCACGGTGTCTTCAAGGCTCCTGCTGTCCCGTTTTGCTGAATTCTTTGCTTGAGACGGTATCATCCGCACGGAAGGTGTGCAGCTATGTCACTTTAAGATAAGTAACTTTGCTTTTTGGCTTGGAATCTATTTGGTAATTTGATTTTTTGTTTCTCAGCGCCCTCATTAACGTTTTATACAGCTCTCCTGAAGAAGCGATCTCAGCATCGCGAAACACCGGCCGCTGTCGGGGATTTATTATCTAAAATAGCAGGGACCAGCTGACATTTAAAGACTACCATTAATACACTGTTTCAAACACTTCTACACCGCAAGTGACGAGTAGTCCGGGCGGCAAGTGTTTAGCACTGCCGCCGTCAGGCTTGCTGATGCGGTTTTATACTCAACTAAAAATAGCTTATTTAATCAGAGTGTGCATAGCAGTAGAAATTACTTGACTTCGTCTTTTTTGTGCTGTGCTTTTGATTCTAATTTATTATACATCTTTTTATTGTGGAGCTGCAAATGATCTCTGTATTCACCCAAAGCTGACCTCATAATTCAGCCAAAGCTGTAAACTGCTTTGGGTGAATTATGTATTCAAAAAGGCAGGTAATAAATTCAAGTAATAAATAAATACATATATAGATATACATAAAATAACATACATGCATACTTTTGAAAATACAAAAGTATGCAGCAAGTCAAATCCCTGCCCCCAACTCCACCCTCCACAACACCTATTCTCAATGTGCATAAAAGTACACATGAAACCAGCTTTTATGCACATTGACCCTTGGTTGATTTTTCAGAGCATTAATTACACATATAAAACAGAGTTATCTGCTCCTATGTTGCTTTAAAAATCAAACCTGTAATACATGTTGAATGTTATTTTAAGATCTGTAATTTTATGTTGAGTCTTTTGTATCCATGTTGGGCTTCATGGTAAAGCCATAACTAAAATGAAAGCATTAAATAAATAAAACTTTCTTTTTTGCAGCTATTTAACTGTTTCAATTAAAATGTCTACATTCAAATCTAAGGTAAGATTTGTAACTCTAATGCCTTAGGACAATGTTTTTAAATATTGAAATCCAAAAAGCATCTTTATATCAAAACTTGTCATATTTCACTTTAAATGGCAATACTCATTCTTGTGAAGTTCATTATAATCAAAATGTCAATATAATCCAAAAGTGAGCCATCACTCTTAATCAAAAACAGAAAATGAGTCACACATCTGTTGCCTCTTGACTGAGTAAACTTGTATACAATTGAAAGCTATAAGTTACTAATAAATCATCTGTTGTCATGTCCCTTATCTAGTCCATGTCAATAAAATGGTTGATACTTTTACTATATAATGACGAGTCCACATCTAATTTCACAGCTGATTGCTCAGAAACTGGAACTGTAAATGAAAGGATTTTAAAACATCATAAAAGCACACTAAAATAAATAAAAAGTTAAAAAAAAAATACAGTGAGGCACAGGATTCTATATCCATGAATATTTAAGTTCAACATGTGAAAATGCTATAGATATTGACTGTCCAAAAAAAAAGTTGCCTTTGACCATATTTTAGGTACTCAGAATGTCTCACATCATAAGTATTTGCTTCTTGCTAAAGATAGAAACAGAAAATAAACAACCAATTGTGAAGGGAACTCCCCAATATAGCAATGTGCAGTGGCTATGTGTGAGGCAACCACTAGGGGTGTGCATTCGTTTTGAACTTAAATGGAAAACGCAACTTATTTTTTTTTTTAACTTAAAAAAATGATGAGGCGTAAACGATCGGATTTCCAACTTATTCAACATAGCTATGTTGAATACGTTGGAAATCGCGATTGTTGATCTAAATAAAAATTTAAACCCCTCACCCTCCTTAATCCTCCCCCCCAAGACTTACCAAAACTCCCCAAGCTGGCCAAAAGTTCCGTGAGGGTCCGGGAGCGGACGCGTGGGGAATCACGTGACGTCGGCGTCACTCCGAAGTGACGCCGACGTCACGTGGTCCATCGCGGTTCTGCTCCCGGACCCCTCGTTGGACCCAAACGGCACTTTTGGCCAGCTTGGAGGGGCCTCCTGACCCCCCCAAGCTGGCCAAAAGTTCCTTTTGAGCCCAACGAGGGGTCCCGGAGCGAACCCGAGGGGAATCACGTGACGCCGCGTCACTCCGACGTGACGCCGACGTCACGTGCTCCTTGCAAAGGAGTTCAGGAATGGCGTCCTGACCCCGCTGGACCACCAGGGAGTTTTGGTAAGTCTTGGGGGGGGGGGGGGGCGGGATTAAGGCGGGTGAGGGGTTTAAATTTTTATTTGCACATATGGACATAGACTCAACTTATGGAATTCTCCATATGTCCATATTGACCGCAAATGGGACCCCCTTTCGACTTATGGACTTATGAACTTAAACTTTTGGTCTGCACATCCCTAGCAACCACTGTGTGATTGTCTCCTTACATAGCCCCCGTATTTATTCTTCAAATCTCTTTATTATTTTTGTTCAGTTTATTTTCTTTTTGTTTTTTCTTTTCCTGTGCTTAGGTGTCTGGTATCTGCTTCCTAGCAGGTTTCCCGACCTTCACTATGCATGTCGTTTTTATTATGGGTACTTATCAATTCTGTGATGGTGCAACTCGGTCCCTGCCATTGCTGTAAGGTCGGGATGACCTGCCTGCCCTCAGCAGTCATCTGCCTGCTTCAGGGACCTCGGGGGCTGCTAGGGAGCGGATACCAGACACCTAAGCACAGGAAAAGAAAAAACAAAAAGAAAATAAACTGAACAAAAATAATAAAGAGATTTGAAGAATAAATACGGGGGCTATGTAAGGAGACAATCACACAGTGGTTGCCTCACACATAGCCACCGCACATTGCTATATTGGGGAGTTCCCTTCACAATTGGTTGTTTATTTTCCCTTGAAGACAAGGGAACGAGGTTTGGTTATTGAAAGATAGAAACAGAACATGATGGCAGATAAAGACTCTTTGACAGTGTTGCGTTCGTGCCTCTTCTCACCCCTCGCTCCACCCTCTCTACCTGGGATGCGACTCCTTTCAGCTCTGACGGACAGTGCAGCCACGGCTTCTCTCTGCCTCCTGAGCCCCGGTTCCCCCGGGCTGGCCTGACGTTTCGGATCCGCCATGCTCCCAATGACGTAAGGGCGCGTGCGCTCCAGACTTGAACCAACAAGGGCGCGAACCTCAGGGGTGTCCCCCATGTAGTGATATCATCTATCTGCACTTTAAAAGGTCTTTGTTTGCTAACCTCTAACGAGTTAGCAAGGAACTCCAATGGACTTGCTTTGGCAGTCCATGATACTTGCATCAACTATCCGAGTTAGCTGGGGAGCCTGTCCCCACTGCTTGGCCTTTTCAAACTTACCAGGAGTACCTGTTTCACAGGGGCTCTGCTCTTGCTTCTTGATTTCAGATTGCCAGATCACTCGGAAGACTCCTCAATTCCTGGAAGCAATTGGGACGTGAACACAGTGAGTTCTATTGCATAGGAATCGGTGCTCGCTCCATGAGGGCCTACATTCCTATTGCTCAGAAGACTCCCTTCCTTCTAAGACGTTATCGCAGGTACAGAGATCAAGAATTACATTGGCAAGATTAAAGATAGGAACCGGTACTCGCTCCACGAGGGCCCATGTTCCTAGAATCTTATACAAACTCTCTTCTACTCTAGAAGCCATTTCATATACAACTATTGTGAGTTTTTATTACAGACTGTTAGTGGGAACCAGTGCTCGCCTACAGCTCCTGTTCCTGAATGTACTGAAGACTCTCTGTGGCATAGAGACCATTGCAGACATCTACTATTGTGAGCGTACCATCTTGTATCCAGTATACCCTGTCTACCTACTACTTCTAATCTCTCTCCACAGCTCAGCGATCCAGAGATTATATTCCAGTATCAGAAGGACTTCAACCTTGCCAGACACAGCGACTCACTATTGCCACCTCTGGTGGTCCACCTTCCAGTCTAATAAAGAACTATTGTGTTTATCTCATATTCTAGCCTAGTCGGTGGTTCCTCTCAGGATCTCCTCCTGGGGGTGCTGTCATCTGCCATTGACCCAGGGATTCACCATATCCTCCCAGTGGCTATTCCTTTCACCATTGGAGCCTTTCACCCTATGGGAGCCAACCACTACAGACCACTGACTCCGTTCACGGAAGTATTATATATACAGCTACACCTCTTTCTCTGAGACTTTCCAGCAGCTTATATATATTAGGGGTGTGCATTCGTTTTGAACTTAAATGGAAAACGCAACTTATTTTTTTTTTTTAACTTAAAAAAAAGATGAGGCTTAAACGATCGGATTTCCAACTTATTCAACATAGCTATGTTGAATACGTTGGAAATCGCGATTGTTGATCTAAATAAAAATTTAAACCCCTCACCCTCCTTAATCCCCCCCCAAGACTTACCAAAACTCCCCAAGCTGGCCAAAAGTTCCGTGAGGGTCCCGGGAGCGGATCCGAGGGGAATCACGTGACGTCCGTGTCACTCCGTCGTGACGCCGACGTCCGTGGTCCATCGCGGTTCTGCTCCCGGACCCCTCGTTGGGCCCAAAAGGAACTTTTGGCCAGCTTGGGGGGGTCAGGAGGCCCCCCCAAGCTGGCCAAAAGTTCAGTTTGTTCAAAACGAGGGCTCCGGGAGCGGAATCCTGGTGGACCACGTGACGGCCGCGTCATCGACGTGACGCGGCCGTCACGTGGTCCACCGGGATTCCGCTCCCGGAGCCCTCGTTGGGCCCAAAAGGCACTTTTGGCCAGCTTGGGGGGGCCTCCTGACCCCCCCAAGCTGGCCAAAAGTTCAGTTTGTTCAAAACGAGGGCTCCGGGAGCGGAACCCCGGTGGACCACGTGACGGCCGTGTCATCGACGTGATGCGGACGTCACGTGCTCCTCGCAAAACCACTGGGAGGAATGGCTTCCTGACGCCCCGCTGGACCACGAGGGAATTTTGGTAAGTTTTGGGGGGGATTAAGGAGGGTGAGGGGTTTAAATTTTTATTTAAATTTTTATTTGCACATATGGACATAGACTCAACTTATGGAATTCTCCATATGTCCATATTGACCGCAAATGAGCCCCCCATTCGACTTATGGACTTATGAACATAAACTTTCGGGCTGCACATCCCTAATATATATACAGATTACTACTCCGTAGTGGGGGGCATGATAGATTGCTATCTTGTAGCGAAGGACTATGTATCTATTGCCAACTTCTCTTCCTTGAAGAGTTGCTCATTAACAGATTGCTACTGCTTAGCAGATTGATACAACTTGATACTTCATTTCCTTACAGAAGCACCTTACGGCAGTTCGTTAACAGAATATCAGATAGCTATCTTCTCCCCTCTGGAGGAGCAGATCATGTCATATCGCTACTCCTTCCCTTTTCAAGAGCACAGCGGAACAGCTTGCAGAGTGAATGACAACAGATAGTTAGCTCCTCCCCTTTGGAGAAGGAGGGCGTAGCCGATTGCTAGCTCCCTAGCAAGGTCGGTAACAGATTGCTAGCCTTCTAGCAAGGTCTGTAACAGATTGCTAACTCGCTAGCAAGGTCTGTAACAGACACAACCAGTCTGTCCATCCTCATCTTCTGCTCAGCTTTATAGTCCCTTCCTATCCCTATCCCTTCTTCCAAATTTTCTTGAATATTGAAATGGTCCTCATCTCTACCATCTCCATAAGGAGGCTATTCCATGTGCCACCACTATTTCTATTAAGAAATATTTCCTTAGGTTACTCCTGAGTTCCCCTTTTCACCCTATTCCAATGAAATGTCGTCTCAATCCATAATCTCCTATCTATTGAAAGAGACCTTCCTTCTGTGCATTTATTCCTTGGTGATATTTAAATGTCTCAATCGTATATCTCCTTTCCCTCCTTTCTTCCAGGATATACAATATGGGGTAGATTTTCAAAGGGTTACGCGCGTAAGATACGTGCGTAACCCATGAAAACCTACCCCTGCGCGCAAGCCCTGGGACGCTCGTATGTTCCGGGGCTGTAAAAAATGGGTGGTATGGGGGTGTGGCAGCAGTTCGAGGCGGTCCAGAATCCTCCTGCACAGCGGCCTGTGCCGGGGGATGGCGAGCCGGCGCAACAGGCAGGTGTAACTCAATGTAATAAGGTAGGGGGGGATTTAGGTAGGGCTTGGGGGGTGGGTTAGATAGGGGAAGGGAGGGAAAGGTGGGGGGGGGGGACCAAAATAAAACGGGGAAAGCCATTGGGCCTCCCCTAGGGCTCAGCGCGTGCAAGTTGCACAAGTGTGCACCCCCTTGCGACCCCAGATTTTATAACATGCGTGCGGCAGCGCGTGCATGTTATAAAATTGGGTGTACATTTGTGTGCGCCAGGTAGTGCGCAGAAATGTACCCCACTCGTGTAATATTAAAAATCTGCCCCTATATCTTTAGATGTTTCAGTCTGTCACCATATGCTTTATGTATGATGAAGACCATTGACTAAGTATCTGCTTGCTAAACTTATTCAGTTTATATCCTTTTGAAGGTGAGATCTCCAAAACTGTACACAATACTCCAAATGAGGTCTCACCAGAGACTTATACAAAGACATTATTACCTACTTTTTCCTGCTGGCTATTTGTCCCCCTAGGTACTTATGAATCCTTCTGATTTTGCCATCATCTTATCTACCTGTTTGGCCACATTAAGATAATCAAACGTGGTCGCCCCAGATAACCCCACATGTTTTGTGCACAGAAGTATTTCACTCCTATACAGTATCACTTCCTTGAATTTTTGCAGCCCTAATGCATGAGCCTGCATTTTTAGCATTTAATTTTAGCTGCCAAACTCTAGATCATTCCTCAAGCTTCACTAGTCCTCCTTCTCATGTTTTTCAAACCTCCAGGTGCCTATCTTGTTGCAGATTTTGGTATCACCTGCAAAACAGATAAACCTTTCCTCTTTCCTCTCTGTGGATTAGGATATCCATTTTAGAAATAGCAACAGTGAGCACAGCTTTCAGTTGTGAGGAACCTCTAGTACCTGTTGAAAGGAATGAGAATTACCTACTGAAGTCCCTATGTTTTCCTCATTTGTTCTGCAAAAAAACCCCTCCTCGGAGATGGAAAAGAAAGAGCATGCTTCCTTTGAAATAAACTGTGGCAGGAAGAGAAAAATTGAAAAGGTTATCAGATCCCTGCTGTGAAAGTGATTAAATGACTATTGAAGAGATGAGTCAGAGTTTCAGATTAAAAGATTTACAGGTGACAGTCCCCCTGCCTACTGCTGCTGATCTGCAGTCAAATATCACTTTACAAATGAATACATTGCAGAACCTTGACTGAAATTGGGATTTGTGTTGGAAATGTAATAAAACAGTCCTATCAAACAGATCTCCACCCTGAATGACAAGTGGGTTCAGAAACTTGGGTATCTGGTTGTCAGAGCAGTGAAAAAGGCCAGGTAGGAGGGAAGAATTTGTACTTATTTTCTTTCCATAAGCCTGTCTGGATGTTGACCTTAGAAAAGCTGTTCCTTCCAGAATGGCTAAAAGCAAATAACTGCCCATGGGTTTAGCTGGGCTGGAATCACTAAGAGCTATAATAATTTAGCAATTAACAAGCCATAAGCCCAATTGAGCTATAAACCCAGTAAAAGAAATTGCCTTATACTGAGGAAAAAAGCTTTAGGACACTGTCTGTACAGAGTAGACGTTAGGTTCAATGAAAAAAAAAAAGGACCCTAGTGACTGATTAGAAGATTATGTTGGATCCCCCAGGAGTGACCAATTAGAAGGTTATGTTGGATCCCCCAGGAAGGGGGACCCCAGCAGCAGGTCAGGAGGCAATTTTAGGTCACCCAGGAGAATTGGTACCACAGCAGTGGATTGGAAGTCAATGTCTGTAGGATGTAGAACCCAGTGGAAGATCAGGAGGTGACTCTTGGGTCCCCTAGGAGGGCATGGACTCCAGCAACAGATTGGGAGGCAGAGTCAGATCCCCCAGGGTGTGAGCCACAGTGGCAGATTGGGAGGAGGATTTAGATACCCCAGGAGAATGTGGACCCCAGAGATGGATTGGGAGATGGAGTTGGGTTGCTCAGAAAGGTAGGAACCCCAGTGGAAGCGATGGATCAAGAGGTAGAGCAGAGTAGAGCAGAAGATATGGCAGCAGAAATCTCAACAAAGCAGAGTGGAGCAGAGGAGATGTCAGTACCAGTCTGAGCACAACAGATCCCCCCTTATGGACTCTCCACTGACCCAGTTGCATTTTTTCACGTGGGTGGGACTTGGGGTACAATGAAAAGGGAAAAAGGGGGGGGGGGGGAGGAAATAATGATATTGGATCAAATGGAATGCCAGTGATTCTTTCTTTTCTATATGGTGGTATTTTATGGGGGCCAGCACCCCAAGTAGATGTATGCAAGTTATTATCTTGTAAAAATATATATAGTTGTATAGTCTGAAAGTACTACCCACATATAGATAAAGATGATGTTTCATGTCTTGTAGAACTAGATATAGTTGTATAGTCTAATAAAACTAGTACATATTTGTAAAATACTGCCAACCCTATTTATAGTCCTATCTGTTGTTCTTTTTTTTTTTTTTGGGGGGGGGGGAGTTACAGTGTGAAGAGAGGAAAATTCCATTCACTAATACCTTCTTTCCCAGGTGGAGGCACCGGGCACGAAGCATACGAGGATTGACAGAGCTTGCCCAAGAGGAGGTCCCGCCAGAAGAATTCAAAACACTGGACTTAGGAGCACTACACCTGCAAATAAAGGGAGCTATAAAGCTGCGTTAAGGCAATTTCACTTGTTAAATGGTAAATATCACACAATATTTGCTATTATTGCATGATATTTAGTTTATTGCACAATATTTTGGTGTTTTTGCTAATGTACATGCAAATGAGAGCCCCCTTCATCTTCTCATGTTATAACCACCTTCCAAAATAAGAATTTTTTAACCTTACCATTGATCACATCTGTAGAAATAGATCCATCTGTAGAAATAGATCCATTTCACTAAACAGCTTTTCTGGGACTTGTTAGGTGCAGAGGAGAGCTAAAGATTGGAGCTAAAGATTGTCTGTCTGTTTCCATTGGTGTAACTGTCTCCATGCCACTGAGCTAACACTGAGAGATGCTATGTCATCTTATTTAGAGATGTGCATCGGGTGCCCAATCATTTTTGCTTTCAGGTTTATGTGGCCACGGGAAAATCTCGTTTTCCTGCGGATCGTCATTTTTTTTTTTTCATCAAAAATCATTTTTCGGCTTAGTGCACGCTAACGGGGGTTAGCGCGCACTAACAAAAATAACAAAAAATAACAAAAAGTAACAAAAATTAATGGTTTTTTGTTAGTCTCAGTATGCACACTAAGAAACTTTTTACGACGTTCTTGGGTAGAGTGTGTAATGTAAGGGTAAATCCAGATCTGTTGGCCATAAAAAGAAGAAAGTATATTTCGAAAAAGAGCTCTAAGAACAAAATCTTGATCGTGGGAAAAAACAAAAGAAATAAATTAAATCCCATATTGGGAAATAGGCACTTCAATAGATGATTCCAGAAGTTGCAGAAGTTGAGTCAAATTAGGATCCACATCTTGAGATTGAGAAGTTTTATTAGCATCCATGGGCTTTAACATATATGCTTTAGCAATAGTTGGTGTAGCTTCCATAGATATTTTAAGAACTTCTAATGAATATTTCTTAAACATATCAATAGTTGAAATGAGATTAGATTGGGGAAAATTCAAAATCCTAAGATTAAAAAACCAATATGTTCCAATTTCCTTGATTGAAGTTTATCAGACTTAATTAAAGTCTCTTTAACTTGCTGTATCGATGAAATTTGATTTCCCATATCTTCAATTTTGAATGAGAGCCCAGTTTGTTTTCAATAACTTGGATAAGAGGCAAAACTGTGGAAGTGACATCAACTAAAGTAGCAATAGATTTCTGAAGTACCATTAAAGCTGACCAAACTGAGTCCAGAGTAATGACTGAGGGCCTAGGCAAAGAGGT
Organism: Rhinatrema bivittatum; assembly: GCF_901001135.1. Taxonomy (NCBI): domain Eukaryota; kingdom Metazoa; phylum Chordata; class Amphibia; order Gymnophiona; family Rhinatrematidae; genus Rhinatrema; species Rhinatrema bivittatum. The sequence continues at coordinate 44,944 of NW_021821009.1, forward strand.
GCGAAGTAAAAAATAATCGATATCTTTGCCATTCTGTGATGCTTGAACCTCCCGCATATCTTTCACATCTTCCTCCAGTGTTGAAGTCTGAGTTCGTGGCCTGACAGCAGGATCCTCATCACCTACAAACTGCCGAGGTTGTTGCAGGTATGCTGAAGAAACCTCTGACACAATGACTGAACTTGTTGCAGTTCCAACAGAGGGATCCACCACAGAAACCGCTGATCTAGGAAGCTGAACTCCACATGGCAGTGAGAAATCCCCCAAGGAAACCATCTGAAGAAGAAGAGGTGGAGCTGCTAGAGCACCAGGGCTGAGAGTGACATTGAGGTCCAGTGACAAAGCCACTTGCCCCACAGCTGAAACCACCAAGGATGCCACCGGTGTTAGCTCAGAGGCTGAGGTGAAGAACCCCTGAGAGGGGTTGGATCCGGGAGTGACTGGGATTGACTCCTTGATCTTAGCCTTATGCTTGGTATGAGGCATATCAAGAGGAAAAATTTCAAGGTAATGCAGAGCTCAAAAAACCATGTCTCTCGTTAGGTGGCCATCTTGAGTCCGTCCACATACAAATACATCCTAGCACAGAAAAAAGAACACCAGAGCAGACATGGACATTTAAAAATATGATCACTTTATTTACAAGATTTACGTTCATAGTTGTCAAGTATAGTGCACCACAGCACCATAGCTTTAGTGATAAGCAGCTACAGGACAAGAGAATTCAGCTTATTTGGCAACAACATTTGACATCACAGCTGTCAAGTGTAGCCATAGTACTAAATGGGTGCAGGAACAGAGAATTCAATATATATAAAATTTACCAAAGCAAATTACATATCCTTTGGACATAGCAAACCATTATGACATGTTGCAAACACATGGATCAACAGAGACAACAATTAATTAAGCCTGAACAAAACAACTTTATATTGTCCATGTAATTGTAGGCCAGAGGTGCAGGACAGGCAGCCAAGTAAGAAGAAACCTCTGTGCTGTCCAAGTAGTTGTATGTCAGAGGTAAAGGAAGTGCAGCCAAGTGAGAGACTTTGGATTCTGATATAAATGGAAAGAGTGCTTTTGAAGAGAAATCTCACCAGAGACCAGCAGGTTGATAATTGGAGACTTGAAGGCCAATGACCAGCAGGATGATGACTAGAGACCAGGAGGCCCAAGACCCTCCTCACCATTCCCAATACCATATCCAAACCTATCGCAGACATCATAAACTGCTCGATCTCTTCCGGCACAGTTCCCTCACTACTTAAACAAGCCATAATCAAACCCATCCTAAAAAAAAACACCCTTGACCCTTCTGACCCAGCCAATTACTGTCCCATTTCCAACCTACCCTTCCTCTCCAAAATCATAGAAAAAATGATCAACACTCAACTCACAAGCTACCTAGAAGAACACCACATCCTCTCCCCTTCCCAATTCGGCTTCCGCTGACACCACAGTACTGAAACCCTCCTCATCTCCCTATCCGACCATATCCTGAGGGCCCTAGACAAAGGACAATCATATATACTGGCTCTTCTAGACATATCCTCAGCATTCGACACTGTCAACCACTATATCTTAATTGACCGCCTTAGAGAAATTGGAATTTCTGGTTCTGCCCTTAGCTGGATTCAATCATTCCTATCCAACAGACAATACCGAGTAAAAAGTGGACACTGCGAATCAAAGCCTATCAACTTATTACAAGGAGTCCCTGAAGGCTCCTCACTCTCCTCAACCCTCTTCAACATTTACCTCCTTCCCCTCTGTAAGCTCCTATCCAAACTTGGCCTTCTGCACTTCATATATGTGGATGATGTACAGGTACTCATTCCTATAACCAATTCTCTCCCAGAGGCACTGAAAACATGGGATGCTGCCCTCACAATCATACACTAGGCATTTGTAGTCAAACAATTAGCTAGTTCATTTGTTTTGTAAGTTGTAGCTAAACTAGCTATTTGTTTGGTTCATTTCAAATGAAAAACAAATTGTTTATTCATTTTATTTAATTTGTTTATCATTGTAATGAATAGGGAAAGCAATGCAGCCTACTTTAGGCTCCAAAACTGGGCTTTTCTAATCATTTCTAATGAAACTAGTGGGTAGATATCATCAGAAGGCATACTAACATATCAAGATTATATCAACATGGTCCCAAAAGTGGCATGAAGAGCCCAAGGACCTTCAATGGGGTAAAATGCTACCATCATTCGCAGGAGTTCTCCAAGGCACCATCAGAGTTACAAAACAGCATCAAGAGTGGAAAAAATGCTCAAGGCTCCAAATGTTGGCAAAGGGCACCAACAACAGTGGCATAACCCTCCAAGGCTGTATGAGAGAGAGGCAACGTGGCACCATATGGGACATGAACAGCTCAAGACACCATGAACGGGGGAAAAAGCACCAAAAGAGGCAGAAAACCCCCTAAGGCAGTGATAGAAAGTTAAAGCAGTAGAAAGAGTAGCTGCGATTCTGTACTTCTATCAGACTATAACACTGTGCCACACTACATGCCCCCTCTCCTAAAAGTGCAAAACTTAAATCTACCAAGGAACGTGCTCTCTCTTTAGCTGGTCCTCCCCTGTGGAACAAGATGCCCCCTAATCTTCGCCTCGAGCCTTGCCCCAAAAGATTTAAACAAAATTTAAAGACTTGGCTCTTCACACTCACATACACCTAATTCATCCTTAGCTCCACTCGCCTTCTCTCTCTCCACTGTATGTTTTATGTAAATTTCTTGTAAATACTTGTATATAGTTTCCCCTTCTCAGTTACCTCGCCTGTTAACTTGGTTACCGTTGACACTTCTATATTTGTGTCCTGCTTACTCTGTATTTTTAATGTTCCTTGTGAAGCTTCTTGCCATGTTAAGTTATCTGTAAACCGAGATGATGTTCCCAACGTATCTCGGTATATAAAATGCTTAAAATAAATAAATGAAATAAATAAAGTTCTTTTTCACTCAACACACTATTAAACTCTGGAATTTGTTGCCAGAGGATGTGGTTAGTGCCGTTAGTGTAGCTGTGTTTAAAAAAGGATTGGATAAGTTCTTGGAGAAGTCCATTACCTGCTATTAATTAAATTGACTTAGGGGCGGATTTTAAAACGAGCGCAAATAGCCTACTTTTGTTTGCGCTCCAGGCGCAAACAAAAGTACGCTGGATTTTAGTAGATACGCGCGGAGCTGCGCGTATCCGCTAAAATCCTGGATCGGCGCGTGCAAGGCTATCGATTTCGTATAGCCGGCGCGCGCCGAGCCGCGCAGCCTACCCCCGTTCCCTCCAAGGCCGCTCCGAAATCGGAGCGGCCTCGGAGGGAACTTTCCTTTGCCCTCCCCTCACCTTCCCCTCCCTTCCCCTACCTAACCCACCCGCCCGGCCCTGTCTAAACCCCCCCCTTACCTTTGTCGGGGGATTTACGCCTCCCAGAGGGAGGCGTAAATCCCCGCGCGTCAGCGGGCCTCCTGCGCACCGGGACGTGACCTGGGGGCGGGTCCGGAGGGCGCGGCCACGCCCCCGGGCCGCCCCGGGCCGTAGCCACGCCCCCTGAACGCTCCCAACACGCCCCGAAAACGCCGCGCGTTCGGGCCCGCCCCCCGACATGCCCCCCGACACGCCCCCTCCGAAAACCCCGGGACTTACGCGAGTCCCGGGGCTCTGCGCGCGCCGGTAGGCCTATGTAAAATAGGCTTCCCGGCGCGCAGGGCCCTGCTCGCGTAAATCCGCCCGGTTTTGGGCGGATTTACGCGAGCAGGGCTCTGAAAATCCGCCCCTTAGAGAATAGCCACTGCTATTAGCAACAGTAACATGGAATAGACTTAGTTTTTGGGTACTTGCCAGGTTCTTTTGGCCTGGATTGGCCACTGTTGGAAACAGGATGCTGGGCTTGATGGACCCTTGGTCTGACCCAGTATGGCATTTTCTTATGAAAGGTTTTAATAATGCACCATTGACAAACCTTTTCTGTTAGAAAGAAATCAGTAGAATTAGGGGTCACGAAATGAAACTCCAAGGAGGAGGAGGAGGAAGAACCAATGTCAGGAAATATTTCTTCATAGAGATGGTGGTGGATGCCTGGAATGCCCTTCCAGTGAAGGTGGCAAAAACAAAAACAGTAAAAGAATTCAAAAGGGCATGGGAAAACACTGTGGATCCCTAAAGGCTAGGGGATGGAAATAAAGAAAAGAGTGCATGGGGGTAACTTGCTAATGTGGCGGTTACTACCCTTAACCAATAAACCTTCATACTGTTGATGCAACTCCATCATTGCTCTCTGCTTCAATGGCAGAGGGAAAAGAAGAAAAGGGAAAATTGATTCAGACAGCAACCAATAAGGACCCTGACTTTTATGGTCTGTGGAAACAAATAAGCATGGGGTTAACTTGATGATGTGGTTGTTACTACCCTTAACCAATAAGCCTGATATTTTTTATGCAACTCCAACATCGCTCTCTGCTTCATCATCAAGAGATAACAGGGAATTGGACTCAAGAGAACAATAAACAAGGGCCCTGACTTTTACAGTCTGAGAAACTAAGTATGGGAGTGACCTGTATGGTGCGGTGAGTGCTGCTGTGGGTTTGCTGAGCAGACTGGTGGACTGTTTGGACTTTTTCTGCTGTCATTTCCATGTTTCTATTTTTCTTTCTAGAATCTTGTTGCTTAGGGTAAACCAGAGCATCTAGAAATAATTATCACAAGATCTGATAACATATTGCCAATCAAGCTTCCCCTAAAATGTATTTAATTTTCTTTTCTGTTTGCTGATGACAAAAATTTGACATAAATCACTTACTCAAGCAGTATTATCTCCCAACTAGTGAAAAATAGCTCTTCCTCATCTGTTTTGCTATGTTCTATAATAAAAAAATTCCTTTAAATTTTAGCCAGGTTTAATCTTAAACTTATTTGTGTGAGTCTGCAAATTAATTACTATTATGCAGTTTATTTCCCAAACACCTAAATGGGCATTACTCATGAGAACATAAGAACATAAGACTTGCCATACTGGTCAGATCAAAGGTACATCAAGTCCAGTATCCTGTTTCCAACAGTAGCTAATTCAGGTCACAAGTACCTGGCAGGATCCCAAGGGATAGAAGATTCCAAGCTGCTTATCCCAAGAATAAGCAGTGGATTTCTGCAATTCTACCTTAATAATTGTTAATGGATGATTTCTCCAGGAACTTGTTCAAACCTTTTTTAAACAGAGCTACACTAACAGCTTTCATCAAATCCTCTGGTAACAAATTCCAGAGCTTAATTATGTGTTGAGTAAAAAATATTTTCTCTTATTAGTTTTAAATGTATAACTTAGTAACTTCATTGTGCGTCTCCTGCTCTTTGTACTTTTTGAAAGAGTAAACAAATGATTAACATTTACTCATTCTGTTGTGAACCTGCCCGCGAGGAGCACAGGCAGATCCCCTACCTCCCGCGGCCAGTCGGGCCGCTGACGCTGCTCCTTCCTTCGCGGCACGGGAGCCATGTTCTCCAGCCCTACATGGCAGGGCCGAGTGCCGGAAGCCTCCTCTCTTCGACGGCAGGGAGCTGTCCTTACCATTGCCAGGGTCTTCGCCCGGCAGGGAAGCCGTCCCTGCCAGTGCCTGCAGCTCTCCTGCTCTCCCTGCTTGCTTTCTTGCTGGAAGCCGCTCTCGCAGCCTGCCTTCCTTCAGCTTCACGGCAGGGCTATTCCACAGCCTGCTTTGCTCCATCCTGGGCTCTCCATGTGGCTGGGGATGCCACCAGCAAGTCTTCTCTTCGTTCTCCCTTCTCCAGTTCTCCATAGGCACAGGCACGTGCCTCGCTTCTCCTCTTCAATGGCCAGCCAGGTGTGGCCCCTGCTGGCTCCTCCTTGGGCATTGTCTTCTTCAGCCCTACAAAAGGGCCCAGCGTTCATTCCTGCGTGGCCTTTGCAAGGAGTTAGTTGCTCCTGGATGTTCCTGTCTTCGCTCCAGCTCTTCTTCAAGGTCTGTGTTCCTTGTTTCCTGTCGGAGCTTAATGTCTTGTCTTGAAGTCCCTGATCCATTCCTGATGTCCGTGTTCCAGTCCAGATGTCCGTCTCCTGATCCTGATGTCCGTGATCCAGTCTTGATGTCCGTCTCCTGTTCCTGATGTTCGTGATTCAGTCCTGATGTCCATCTCCTGTTCCTGATATCTGTGATCCAGTCCCGATGTCCTGAACCCCAGGTTCCTTGTCACCACCTTTCCTGGCATGCCATGTCATGGTCTGCGACCAGTCCCACGGGTGGGCTGAGTAGGGCGCTTCATGGTACAATGCCTTCTTCACTACCGCAGCTCAAGCCTTCGGAAGGTATCCCTTGCCTGAAGCCAAGCCCTGTCTTGGTCCCAAATCCCTTGCTTGAAGCCCTCGGATATCTTGTGCCTGCACCGTCCATGCCTAACACTCTGTTTGAACCTGCTCCGTTGCAGCGTGGTCCGCAACCAGCCACTGGTGGCTGTGTAGGGCGCGCCTAGGCCTCTTCAGTATCTGTCATGTTCCAGTATCAGCTTCCATCAACTCATCTAGAGGCTCTTTGAGTCCAGCGTGGTCCGCGACCAGTCCCGCGGGTGGATTGTGTAGGGCACGCTGCATCGCAGTCTCAAACCAGTACTTTGCTTGAGGCTTCTGAATACCTTGTGCATCCAAGTACCTTGTTGCTGAGTCTCGTCTGTGCATCCAAGTACCTCGTTCCTGAGTCTTCGTCTGAATCTCCATGTTCCGGTCTTCCCTGCCCTGGCCTCCATCCGGCCTGCCGCTTCTTGCCGTTACCCAGCGGCAGGTCCGAAAGGGCTTGGAACGGTCAGAGGACTGTTTATAAGATCACCATTGCATTGATGGTCTTCCCAAAGTGTGCAGGTCTGAAGGAGGATCAGTTTCTTCAGTCATCTGTCTTCGGTCCAGCCTCGATCCTGTCCAGCCCATGCTCGGGCATGCCTCACCTGCCGCGGTACCTCTTCGGAGTTCCTCTGGGGTCGAGCCATGGTCCAAGAACACACATTCCCCTGGTAAGTGGAACCACTCTCCTAGAGCTTCCTAACAGATGCGAAGTCCTTTGAGCTTTCCCATGCTCAAGGTCTCCACCTCCATAACACTTTCCATTCCACTCATTATTTTATATACTTCTATCAAATTCTATATACTGAGTTTGAATGAGGGTTTATTTTGCTCCTGTTTGCCCAAAGTACTAGCTGGTTTCTATCATATACATTTTAATTTTTTTAATATACATTTTTCCCTGCCTTCTAATAGAGCAAAAGTCAATAATTGTAGATTTGAGATAAGATTATGTGAGAGTTAGGGGAGGAGGGAAACAAACAAGAACACAGCTCTATAACACTGCCAAACAGAAAGAAATATAGTTCAAAGCCCAATCAGTTTAAGCAAAACCCCTAAACAGAAAGATTTGTATTAGGGATGTGCAGCCTCCAATTTTTCATTTTGGTTTGTTTTCTCATTTTGTTTGTATGTTTGTTTGTTTTCTAAAAGTTCATTTAATTGTCTTTTTCATTTCAGTTCATTTGTCAAACTGAAAAAAATATTAAACATGAAAAAAAGCCCAAAACTAAACCCAAACTTGATTTTAAAAAATGAGGGCTGGATTTTTAAAACCTGGGGTTTTAAAAATCCCGGGTTTACGGGGGTGGCCGAGCCTTACGTGCGCTGGGCCAATTTTCAAAGTCCCAGGGCTAGCCAAAGGGGTGATCTGGGGGTGAGGTGGGACGGGGCTAGAGGTGCCCGGCACAGTGGCCATTTGTCGCTGTGCCGGGGGATCATGCGCCAGCAGAGTGCTGGCATGCACAACTTGCTCCTGCTCAGAAGCAGGAGCAAAATGTAAGGTAAATTTGGGGGTATTTAGGGTAGGGATAGGGGGAGGGCAGGATAGGGGAAGGGAGGTTAGGCTAGGGGGTTGGGAAGTTCCCTCCTAGTCCGATCCTTAATTGGAGCGGACTGGGAGGGAACTGGGGAAGGTCCCGATGCGTCGCTGCATGTAATTGCAATAGTCTACCCCCCTTGCGCGCGCTGACCCGAAATTTTATAACATGCACGCACCAGCGTGCTTGTTATAAAATCACACGTCCATGTGCGAGCGCTGGGTAGCAAAAACACATGGACGTGTGCGTACCTTTTGAAAATCTACCCTGAGCCTCTGGTAGCCCTAGCTGGGCCTCCCTGGACTCAGCGATCCCCACTCCTAGGCCAAAAAAATGAGCCGGCTCAGTATCAGGGTCCAGGCTGAGGCTGTATTCTTACCCCCTTCCTGGATCCTCATTGAAAAAGTTCAGGAGCAATGCTCACTTGCTCCTGCCTGAGAGCTTTCAAAATGGGGCTATCTGCCTGGAGGATGCTTCCAAATAAATTGTTGTTCGGTGGACCCCGGAACCGAGATGACCCTGCGGGTCCTGATTGTCGGAAGGCGGCTGTGAAGAGCTGACCCAACAGGAGCTTTACCTTTACCAACCCTTGTTCCTCGCAGGCTGAGCCCTTGGTTACCGGGACTGGCAGGACTTAGGCGCGGGTTACTCGGGAGTAGCCCTCCCTGAGGAGAGGTGAAGAAGCAGAGCCAGATGTACCAGAGGTTGGGGCAGGCAGCAGGAGGAGCTTCGGAAACAGGCAGATGGTAGGGGCAGGTGGCAATCAAGAGGCGTCGGAGGCAGGCAGATGATCAAGGCAGGCGGCAGACAAGCAGAATCCGAGGGCCAAGTGAGGGTCAGAGCCAGGAGATCAGTCCGAGAGGGTGAGGAGGAAATGGAAGCCAGGAGTGGAGAAGGAATGCAGGAACCAGGAGGAAGCAGGAACACAGAACCAGGAATCAGGAATGCAGGGGCAGGAACCAGGATGCAGGAATGCAGGAGCAGGAACCATGATACAGAAACACCGGAGCAGGAACCAGGATACAGGAAAACAGGAACTGACAACCAACACTCAGAGGAAAGTCCTGTTGCCATGGCGAGGTCTCATGGGCTGGGCCGGGTTAAATAGGCCCCAAGCCCTGATGTCATCAATGGACTGGAGGAATTTGCCCACCTCTGGCCCTTTAAGAGGCAGGGCGGATCGCATGCGTGTGCCTAGGGGGGCCAAAGGGACGCCGGCATCGAAGCAGGCGTGTCGGCCTGGTCAGGCCGGAAGGCTGCATGGAGAGCATTGTGGGGGGCTGGCTCCCGGGACCCGGAGGTAGGGCTGCCGACCGTGGTCTCCCGCGGCCGGTAAGCACAACAGAAATGTCACTTCAGCATCTTCTTCTAGTGTGGTTGGTGCCATGTTGATGTACAATTATATGTTTAATTCTGGTGTTTATTCACGCAGTCTCACAATTATTTCATGCTTATAATATACACATATACAGAATGTTTGAAAAGGATAAAAAAGTATGATTTTATTGCGTTGCAAATTTACATGCATACTGAAATGTGCGCATACTTTCAAGACAGAAATATGTAGTATTTTATAAACTGTGCAGCTCGTGTTATACAGTTTATAAAATACTAGTGTTAATCTCCACATATCTACTTACATATGCAAATGCTGTACTATGGACATGTTTGAAAGTTTGGCTCAGAGAGTACAAAATCTACTTTTATTCATTAAGAGACTACTGTGTTGACCTTTTCCTGGATTTGCTATAAATCAAGAAACAAACTAGACTAAACTATTTACAAAAAGCATGAAAAGCTTAACATGTGCACTAATCTCTGTTAGTGCATGCATTAAATCACATGGCATTTACAACGCTTATTGCATGAGTTAAATCCTGTCTATATTGTGTATATTCCGGTGGCTTCAAATTAAATGTGGCTGCATACGATAAACATTAAAATAGCATGATAATTACCTCATTAGTCATTACCATGCTAGTTTCTTATGAGGTAGCATAAGAGCTAAATTTAGCAAATCCTTTTACAGCTGAAAAACTGAAATTTTAGTTCCTGATCTGGGATGCATTTCAATGCTTTTGCACTGACTAGGCAGGTACAGCAGGATCATTAAACCAGCATTAAACAAATGGAGAAGGACGTGTACAGAGCTTCTCCCTTGGAAAGGAATCTCTCCAAGCCCCTAAAACTAAAGCCTCCTTTTGACCTCCTCAAAGTTTCTAAAGCAGACTGCCCCCACCCCAAACCTTCATCAAGCCAATAAGATGAAACCCTGCTTTTCATCTCCCCTCACTCCTCCGAAAACAAATCTCTCTGGTTCTAACTGATGGCTAACTAATTGTAACTTTTATTTGAAGTGGTGTAGTTAAATCATCTGTGAACAGGCACTGGGACATCAACTCCTGTATATACAGGTGGAAACTTTGTGCCTCCAAGCTTGTGAAGGTAAAAAAACACAAACTGCAAACCACCTTGCTGTTGAAGAAGGATAGACTTTGATCAACCAGCTTTCTCCTGGCACACTGGACTGACTGAGGTCTGCCAATTTCAGCAGCTCAAACAAAATATCTAATCATAAACAAGAAGAAAAATATCCTATTCACACCCTGTCCCCAAAATGGTATCCTCAGCCCTTCCCACTTTGACGGACATATGAAAAATGCACCAGTTAATGTTCTAAGAGCTGAGGACATCATTTTGGTTAAGGTCAGTCATCAAGCAAGAGAAAGGTAAACAGCTTTCTTCCTTTTAATAGCCTGTTTATCTGGAAAGATGAGGTCTTGCTCTAGGTGAGGAACCCAGAGTGGGAAGATTCCATTTTTTGAGGTTAAAATCTGAGACTTGGAGGAGTCCAAAAGGGGATACTTTGTTCAGGAGCTTGTGAAGGGTTTAGAGGGGCAAAATCTGCATTGGAGACTTGGTGATGGTGATAGGGGGTGGGGGGGTGTCTGGAAGGCCTGGAAGGATCGGGGTGAGATTCTTTCCTTGGGCTTATAATGGCCTGTTCACTTTGAGCCAGTAAACATGAGGGAACACTAAAAAATATATGCTGAAAACGCATGCTTAAAGGGTTGTGTTCCATGTAATGCAGCCCTGAATATAATTAAATGAGTACACACACTGACTATAATTAAATTAATACATTGAGTGTGAAAGCCCAATGTACCACATACACTAGCCATTTGCAGACAAAAAATTAGTTAGTTCATTTGTTTTGTAAGTTGTAGCTAAACTAGCTATTTGTTTGGTTCATTTCAAATGAAAAACAAATTGTTTATTCATTTTATTTAATTTGCTTATCATTGTAATGAATAGGGAAAGCCTACTTTAGGCTCCAAAACTGGGCTTTTCTAAATATTTCTAATGGAACTAGTGGGTAGATATCATCAGAAGGCATACTAACACATCAAGGTTATATCAACATGGTCCCAAAAGTGGCATGAAGAGCCCAAGGACCTTCAATGGAGTAAAATGCTACCATCATTCGCAGGAGTTCTCCAAGGCACCATCAGAGTTACAAAGCAGCATCAAGAGTGGAAAAAATGCTCACGGCTCCAAATGTTGGCAAAGGGCACCAACGACAGTGGCATAACCCACCAAGGCTGTATGAGAGAGAGGCAACGTGGCACCATATGGGACATGAACAGCTCAAGACACCATGAACGGGGGAAAAAGCACCAAAAGAGGCAGAAAACCCCCTAAGGCAGTGATAGAAAGCTAAAGCAGTAGAAAGAGTAGCTTGAAGAACTCAAACTATCATGAGAGGTGCAAAGCAGCCATCCAGAGTGACAAAAACACCCCAAGATTCCAAATCAGGGGCAAAGGGTTCCAACCAAATTGGTAAAAAGCCCTAGGCAAGGAGAAATCAGAGGACATCTCTGGAGGATGCCTGATGTTATTTCTGTATGCCAATATTAGGTGAAGGAAATAGCTGTTCAAGCTTGGAGTTGGTCTTTCTTGGAAGCTAAGATGCTACTGACTAGAGGCATCAAATGCTCTTTAGTCACTAGCTATTTAATATCCTGTGATTAATGGAATCCAGGACAAGATTCTTCTTCTGAATCAGTTGTTTTTTTTTTTTTTTTTGCAAACATTGCCTCCATTACCTCAGAAGCAGCAATCATTGAAGAGCATGGTTCTGTTTCTGGTTGATGCACTTCTGTAGCACTGATGTTTGCTGTGATAAAATCTATTGAAGGCTAAATAGTGGATGACACAAATAATTGTAAGAACCATAAGGGAAGTCAGTTTAAAGTCAAAGTCTAAGAGAGCATAAAACCATTAAAGATAACTGGGTATGGTCTACTTGAGAGCCAGCAGAAATAATACAGACTGTGCACAGCATAGGAGCCAACAGCATAGGAGCCAACAGTTTCCAGTATGCCAACAGCATAGGAGCCAACAGTTTCCAGTATGGCATTTTCTTATGTTCTTATGTTCTTATATTGTAGAAGCTTGTGTATAAAAATACTGCTCTGTGCTTTCATTATCCATTTCTCTTCTAGTTACAGATATTGATTATTAATTTGTTTGGTTTCTTGCTATTAGTTTGCTTTAAGATTCAAAAAAACCACCAAAAAGAAACAAAAAACAAAAAAACAGTATCTCTCTCTTATTGTATTGGCTGTCATTAATAATCTCTGTTTAATATTGGGGCATAAATTGCTGTGGGATCATTTAATAGCGAAAAGACAAGTAAAGTTCCAGAAAGTGTCCTGCTCTACCCAGCTTGACCTAGGTTTAACTGGTGAATAAAATGAGAAACTTAGGAGTGAGTGCCAAGGTGGTGGCCTGGATTGCAAACTGGTTGATGGACAGAAGACAATGTGTGATGATAAATGGAACTTACTCTGAAGAGAGAACATGTTAAGCGGAGTGCCGCAAGGATCGGTGTTGGGACCGGTCCTGTTCAATATCTATGTGAGTGACATAGCGGAAGGGATAGAAGGTAAGGTTTGTTTGTTTGCGGATGACACTAAGATCTGCAACAGAGTGGACATGTCGGAAGGAGTGGAGAGAATGAGACGAGATTTAAAGAAGCTGGAAGAGTGGTCGAAGATTTGGCAGCTGAGATTCAATGCCAAGAAGTGCAGAGTCATGCATATGGGGTGTGGAAATACGGAAGAACTGTATTCGATGGGGGTGAAGGGCTGATGTACACAGAGCAGGAGAGAGACCTTGGGGTGATAGTGTCTAACGATCTGAAGTCGGCGAAACAATGTGACAAGGCGATAGCTAAAGCCAGAAGAATGCTGGGCTGCATAGAGGAATATCGAGTAAGAAAAGGGAAGTGATGATCCCCTTGTACAGGTCCTTGGTTAGGCCTCACCTGGAGTACTGCGCTCAGTTCTGGAGACCGTATCTCCGAAGAGATAGAGACAGGATGGAGGCGGTCCAGAGAAGGGTGACAAAAAGGTGGATGGTCTTCATCGAATGACTTATGAGGAGAGATTGAAGAACCTAAATATGTACACCCTGGAGGAAAGGAGGAGCAGAGGCGATATGATACAGACTTTCAGATACTTGAAAGGTTTTAATGATCCAAAGATAACAACAAACCTTTTCCGTTGGAAAAAAATCAGCAGAACCAGGGGTCATGATTTAAAACTCCAGGGAGGAAGACTCAGAACCAAAATCAGGAAGTATTTCTTCACGAAGAGGAATGCCTGGGATGCCTGGAATGACCTTCCGGAGGAAGTGGTGAAGACCAAAACTGTAAAGGACTTCAAAGGGGCGTGGGATAAACACTGTGAATCCATAAAGTCTAGAGTATGTGAAATGAAGAGTGGGTGGCTCACGAGAACGACGGCTACTACCTGGTGATAATACCCTTATTCAATAAACATACACACGGTTAATGCAACTCCAACATTGCTCTAAGCTTCAGCAGCAATGAGGAAATGTGGAAAAAAGGATTTGCATTCACAAAAAAGCAGGGAGTAGCTTGCTTGTTACGGCAGTTACTACCCCAAACCAAATAAGCCTGATACTTCACTTTCAATGCATATAAAGCATAGCTCTCTGCTTCAACGGCAGGGGAGAAAGTCTGACACTTTCAATGCATATAAAGCATAGCTCTCTGCTTCAACGGCAGGGGAGAAAGTCTGATACTTCACACATATCCAGCATAGCTCTCTGCTTCAAGGCAGGGGGGAATGAAGAAACGTGGATCTATATTCAGGCAACAACCAACAAGGACTGAATTACATAGTCTGGATAAACAGATAAGCATGGGTGTAGCTTGCTTATTGCAGTGGTTAATACCCCTAACTAATTAAGCTATTCACGTAGATGCAGTTCCAACACTGCTCTCTACATTAATGCTGGGGGTGGAAGGGAAATAGAATAAAAAAGGTTACTAAGAGCCAAGAGTAACAGATAAGTATGAGAGATAAGTATGAGAGAAAAAGTATGAGAGATAAGTATGAGAGAAAAAGTATGAGAGAAAAAGTATGAGAGATAAGTATGAGAAAAGTATGAGAGAAAAAAAAAGTGCAAAAGCTTGTCCGTTTGGTCTTCTTCTGCCGTCATTTCTATTTTTCTGTTTCTGTGTTTCTATATGTAAGACTAAGAGTTGACAAGTATCATAAGGGAAGGGAATTTGGAAAGGAATCAAGAAGACAACCAGAACCAAGGAAAAAGCATCCTAAGGTACCAAGACTGCAGCAACGGTGCTGTCAATTAGCTTGATAAATAGAAAAGAGACTTAACAGGCTAGTTTAAAACATATCAAAGCTATTGTCTCCAATGTAGGACTATGGGAAATACAGGATAAGTTTTTAAAACAAATGTATATCTCTCCACTGAGGGCCTTTCATGCTGGATGTTTGTCTACTGTTAATTGTCCTAAATGTAAGATATCTAAGGAGACTTTGGGTCATGTATTTTGGACTTGTGTTGAAACAGAGACATTTTGTGGAAATATTAAAGATTTTTTTGAACTTATTAATGGGCAGCATATTTCTTTTGCCACAGAAGGAGTTCTTTTTGATAAGCCTATGACATTTTAAATCCAGGGAAGGGGTATTAGACTACTTATTCAGAAGGCATGTCTAGATGAGAAAAAGAGTATTCTCACAATATGGAAGTCTGATGATGCTCATTCTATTTGGATATAGAGGAATACTTTCCATAATTAAATATTAATGGAAAAAAATGGCAACTGGCCCATCTTTTAAGAGCAAGCATAATTTACTAGAGACTTTGAATGCTTATATTCAGATTCTGCCCACCAGAGTACATAGTTCAAGTGTTGAATGATCTACACTTGTGAAGTTGTTACTATTCTACTTTTATCGCATCGAGTATCATATTGTTCTTATCATCTTTTGTTCGCTGTCTCCTGATTTTTCCATCATTTCTCAGGTACTCCAGAAAGTTGATTTGAGGAAGCCTGAAGGGGTTAGGGGGAGGATGTAATATTGATCTTATTCAGATTTTGTGTTCATTTCCAGTGTACTATTGGGGGGGGGGGGGATTTTGAAAATGTATTTATTGTATTTTGAAGTAGATTGTGACAGAAAACATTGCATGCCACATTCTGTTGTATCTGCATTGTTGTTATCTCTTAATAAACAGTTTAAACATTAAAAACGTAAATAGTAGGAGCATAGCAATTCAGCAAGAAGAGTAACTGAAAACCTCCTAAGGTGTTCCTCAAGGGCTGAGGCAGGAGGAGCAAGAATGGCATCAAAAGGCCAAAGCACCAGGAGGAGAAAAGCAACCCCAGCAGTGGCATAAAGGGCCAGAGAAGTGGCGCAGCAAAAGTGCAAAGCAATGGATGGCCAGAACATGACCAAAAGTTGCAAAGTATCATAGGGGAGGGGATTTGTAAAGAACCTCTAAGAAAACCAAAGCAGGAAAGGAAGCACTTTAAGGTAACAAATATGGTTTCCCCCATAGTGGGAGAGCCTCCACCAGGGGCTGTCTTCAGCACGGCATGGCTGTTTCACCAGCAGCTCATCCAAGGGCCTGAGTATAGACATGGAAACTAACCCATTCTCCCAGCAGCTGGGACAAGGAGAGGGCCAATGCTCGGCATTTATATGTTATAAAATAGGCTGAACATATGTACATGTGTGCACAATTTTCAATGGATGCGTGCATGTGTATGCAAATGCTGCATCTACCACATAAGTCAGGTAAATTTTACAAGGGACACGAGCAGACACAATAGGTAGTTTCCCCAGTTCATTCCCAGTTTGCCTGGTTTAGGGATAAGACTTGCAAACACCCTATAAAATTATAGCCACCCTTCTCCCCTGTTAGCCCTGACCCTTAAAACCTCACTGCCTGGCCTAAATTTTTATATTTTGCTATTTACAAGTACTTCATTGCAGAATTAAATTTACATGGCAGGGAACCCCCAATGCACACCTATGCGCATAGGTATTTACATGCACATTTTTTGCCCAGGCCCCCAACATGCCCACACCCCAACCAGACCACACCTATACCCCTCCCCATTTAAAAAAATGTTTCAGTTGTGTGCACAGCAGGGGATGCGCATATCCATAGGTAGCTTATAAAATCTGCTCAGCGCATGCTGGCCCAACTTGTACATATATCTCCTGCTTTTGGCACACATAGGGCTTTTAAAATCTACCTTTAAGACTACAGTTCTGTTAACCGGGGCCAAGAGAGGAAGAAGCAGGGAAAGCAAGAAACTCTGAACATAACTCAAAAGAGCAAGAAAGGCCAACTTACAATTTATTTATGTGGGACAGTAGAGAAATAAACAGAGAAAAATGTGCTAAGGCTTAGAGGCAAATCCAATAGGGAAAATATGTATTTTCATACAGATAAAATAAGAAATCTTTGAAGCATAAAGGAGAGGGTAACAGAGCATGAAAAACTCAAGAAGTCACTGAGATAGAAAAGCCAGGAAAAAAATAAGGGACTGACCTGATGACTCAGTGGGAAGCACTACTCAATGTCATATGAAGGGACTTGACCCCAAGACATAGTGCAGGGAATCCCAAACAACACAATGGTGTCAAAACCATCAAGGCATAGAGTTCAGTCAATTGCAAATGGCACAAAGATGTCTAAACTCTCAAGGTACAGAGTGCAGTGAATTCCAAACAGTACAATCGCCTAGAGTAGCATAGATACCAAAACAGAAAAACCAGAACAGAGGTGGGGTGGGAGGGGAAACTTGTATTTTTTTCTTTTTTCACGTTTTTTATTTAGGTGACAAAATACTCCAGTATAACAAAGAAAGAATTAGGTTGGGAGAAGTAGACTGAGGTGGTAGAAAGGTAGAATAAAATGTAGAACCAGAAGAGAGGTGGGGTCAGAGGAGAAACTTTTTAAAACTAATTTAGGGATAAAATATCCCTGTATAACAAAGGGAGCAGAGTAATAGAAACAGGCTGAAATCTAAACAGCAAACAATACAAAGGTACTAAATCTCCCATGTTGCTATACCATAGATATAGCAGGGAGGCATAGTAGTAACATGAACCCTAAGGTAGTATATCTGGGGCATGGCAGGCAAGCATAGTGGCAGCAAGACCCTTAAGTTGGTATATCAGGGGCATAGCAGGTACAGTAACTGTAAGACCATCAAGATGGTATATGTGGGGTATGGCAGCCAAGCAGAGAGGCAGAAAAATTTCCAAGGTGCTATCAGTCATCATGCCACCTGCATAGAAATTTGGAAAGCCCATAAAATACCCTGAAGGGCAGAGAGAGCTTCCAGAGGCAGCAGGAAGCGGCAGAGTAGCTAGACCAGAGAAGTCCAATCGTTTCTAACTCGATTTGTTAGCAATTAATGAGCTGGCTAAATACCCGGACAGGGGTGGGGAACTTCCGGGTATTTCCCACGCTGGCTCCTTTAAAACAACAGCTTACGTTGCCGTGCGCGTCTAGGCGACGTCATGGGGTGGGGCTTTGGCAGCGGCAGTATCTCAGCCGCGAAGAAAGGCCTCTCGGCCCCGGAGTAGGCCAGAGGAAAACCATCCGCATCCTCCAACCCCGCCTCGGCGGCCCTGAGACCAATGAGCCGCTGCGGAGGTGGGTGAGCATTCTCGACCCCAGCCTCCGGGGGTCGAGGAACGTAACAGTGCTTGCAGCTGGGTTCAAACAAGGTTTGGATAAGTTCTTGGAGGAGAAGTCCATTAACTGCTATTAATAACCACTGCTATTAATTGCATCAGTAGCATGGGATCTTCTTGGTGTTTGAGTAATTGCAAGGTTCTTGTGGCCTGGTTTGGCCTCTGTTGGAAACAGGATGCTGGGCTTGATGGACCCTTGGTCTGACCCAGCATGGCAATTTCTTATGTTCTTATGCTCTTATGTTCTTATGTACTTTCTGGGATGGCCACTGTACATCTGTTTTTGGTGCTCTTGTTCACATCCTAGCTACTAGCATCTTCTTCTTGTATGTGAGATGCTGGGACTGGAAGGTGAAACTCCCTTTCACCCATGAATCACAAAGTGTGGCAAGCATGTATGTATTGCTTTCTGTCAGAGGCTTCAGTCTCACTTGTACCTGCTGCTGCAAGAAGTCCACAAACTACAACACCTTGGCTTCCATTTCATATTGCTTACATAAACCCTTTAACATTTCCTCACAATATTTACTATGGACTTGACCCTGACCAGGGTGGTGCTTCTGGGGCTATTGCATTCAGCAGACACTTAAAGCCCATGTATGAAGTATGCATCTGAGAAGTGGATTCTGTCCTAGAAAGCTCATGTCTCATTAAATTGGTAGACTATAAGATGCTACCTGCCTCTTGTCATTTTTGCTACACCAGACTAACACAGCTATCCCTCTGAAGATCTGTACCACTCACAATACCTCTCTACTGTGTGGAAAAATGTATTTCTCACAAACACACACATACAGTGTAAGTGTGAGCTGTGTACTGATAAGTGCTAATTGACCGACTCCTTTCCACACACAAAACAACTGTAAGAAAGTACTAAAGATAAATAGAACCAAGAACTTGAAGATTTAAAGGGCCAGTGCAGGAAGACACAACAGGTGCCCTCTGATGACATCATCCACCCAGCCATATAAAAGGTTGCTGTAGACACCTCTCCAGTGCCTTGGCAATAGGTCAACTACCTCCTGGTAGAGTTAGTTGCCTCCATATGTTTCTGAATTCCTGATTCTTGTGTCTGAGTCTCCGGTCCTGTTCCTGCGTTCCTGGTCTGTGTTCCTGTGTTCATTATCTTATCCCTGGTTATCTTCACCTCTACGTGATTAGTTTTCAGTTCCTTGTCTCCGGTCTTATCTTCTCTTCATGGTCAGTCTTCAGTACCAGTCCTCAACCTTTCTTCTTCCAAGTTCCTTGTCTCCTGCCTGCCTTTCCTGCCTAGCTTCCATCGGTTGGATCTCTGGTTTTGACTTCTCTTTGCTTCTCAACCTTGATTGAATTCCGCCTCCCCTTGACCATTGCCTGGACCTAGACTCTGCTGAATGCCATCTGCCCTGACCGCTGCATGCCTTTGGCTCTGCCTGTCTTCAACCTGCTCAGGACACTGGCCTGGACTTGATGACTTTGACGGATCTTCACCTCTACTGCAGAGGCCTGCACCCAAGTCCTGCCAGCCCCAGTATCCAAGGGTGCAGACTAAGGAGAATGAGGGCTGGTATAGGTAATGCTCCTGTTGGGCCTCTGCCACAGCCAACTCTGCCAGCTGAAAGTGGGGACCTGCAGAGCTCCTCCTTGCAGGTTCTATCAACTCCACCTCAGTCTAAGGGTCCACATCCACAACAATAGCGTAATAGTAATCTGTCTAAATGGCTTACCTGGCTATATTCAACCTTTATCTTGATAAATTCTAGCTGGCTAACAAGTTAAGAAGCTAGAAGTTGGCTGGACAAGTTAGGGTCAATCCAGGGATGTAACTGGGAGGAGTTAAGTTAGCTGGCTAAGTTAACCAGCTAACTCAGTATATTCAGAGTTAGCCACATGACTTAGCCAGCTAAGTCTCATAGAGTCAAGGAGGTATCCTAAAGTTAGCCAGCTATAGTTAGCCAGATAACTAATTAAGATATTGTTATGATTCTGCTCACGGGCCTAGCCGCGAGCAACCTCTTACCTCCAGCCTGCCTGCCCTCCCTCGCTCCTGCAGCCTGCAGTCACCGCTACCCAGCCGTGCGGTCCGGAGACTGCCCACGTTCAGCTCCTGCATGGCGGGCCTTGCCGCTGTGCCTCCATGCGGCCCGGAGGCCTCCACCATTTTCCTCCCGCTGTGGCAGCAGGGAGCTGCCGCTGCCTTCCTTTTTGTAGGTAGGCTGCTGCTGGTGCTTCCTCGTGGCCTAGGAGCCACTGACATGTTCTCACCGCCAGCGCTGACAGGGCCGCTGCCTCCAGCTTTCTCTTCTGTGGCCGGTAGGCCGCCCTGGAGCTCCTCTTCACGGCCCAGAGGCTGCCAATGCCATCTTCTTCCCTGTATGGGGAGTCTCCGCTTTCAGTCTTCCTCCTGCACGGCCTGGGAGCCATCCCCAGCTTCTCTTCTGCGACAGGAGCCACCTCCAATGCCTTGGGCCTGCTTCTGCTGCTCTGCAGTATGGCTGCCACTGTCCTTAGTCCTGCCTCCTTAGGCATCGGGCCACACCTCTCCTCCTGAGTTAAAGGGCCAGTGGTGGGAGTAGTCCCTGGCTTCTCCTAGTGAGGTCATCCTGGGTGTTCGTCTTCAGCCCTAAAAAAAGGGCTCAGCTTTCAGTCCGTTGCCATCGCAAGGAGCCAGTCATGGAGCTGGACTGCTCCTGGATCCTCTGTTTCAGCTCTTCGGTCCAAGAGTCTCTGATGTCCTCCTTCGCTTCTTCAAGGCACTCTGTTCTTCATAGGAATTCCCTTGTCTTCATTTGTGGTTCCTGATCCTTCGTCTTCATCTTCGTTCCATGTTTTGGTCTCTCGTCGGATCTTGTTTTCCTGTCCACCGATGTCCCCATCTGATGTCTTCGTCCACAAAAGTCTCCGTCTTCAGATGACCTTGCTTCCAGATGTCCATGTCTCCTCTGATGTCTGTCTCAGATGCCATGTTCGCAGATGTCTTCCTCTGAAGTAGTCCTCATCAGTAGATATCTGGTTATCATGACCTTTGGTGCTTCCATGATGCTTTTGATTGAGTGCCTGGCAGGTACAAAGTCCGTAAGGTCTCCGTGATGCTCTTGATTGACTGCCCGGCAGGTCTGAAGTCTGGAAGGTCCTTATGATGCTCTTGATTGAGTGCCTGGCAGGTCCAAAGCCCGGAAGGCCTGGCGTTTGGATGTTCTGCTTCCGTGCCTCCTTGTTTCTCTTGATTGACTACCTTGGGGGTCTGAAGTCCTGATGTCCTTGTTCTGGATGCCACAGATGAATCTGCCTTCAGATGTCTTGTCTTTTGATGTCTTCAATGTTCTTGTCTTCAGATGACCTCACCGTCTAGTCTTCAGATGTTCTGCCTTTCGGCATCCACTCTTTCCATTCATCAAGAGTCCTCGTCTCGCCTCAACCCTGCCTGAACCTTGATGTAATCCTGCCTGAACCTTGATGTAACCCTGCATGAACCTTGATGTAACCATGCCTGAATCTTGATATAACCATGCCTGAACTTTGACGTAGCCATGCATGAACCTTGAGGTAACCATGACCCGCCTTGCCTTCTTGCCTCATGTTTTGCCCGACCATGTTTCCATGTACCTTTGCCCGACATGTCTTCAAGTATTGTTTGATCGTGTCTTCAAGCATCTTCATCTGACCATGTCTTCAAGAGTCCTTGTCTGACCATGTCTTGAGTCTTCATCTTGTTCCAGTACCATCACCTGTCCTCGACCTCTGTCCATCCTGACTCATTTGCCGTTGCCGTACAGCAGGTCCAAAAGGGCTATCGAGTGGCCGGAGGGCTACCCCAGTGACCAGCATTGCATTGTTGGGTCTCTACTGATGCGTCAGGTTCGGTGGAGGTCAGAGTCCCTGGTCTTCAGCCTGTCCGCCTGTGCTTGGATACGTCTCACCTGCCTCGGTGCTTCTACAGAGCTCTCCGCAGTTGCGCTGTGGTCCAAGGGCAAACAACTCTCCCCGGAATCAGGATCTCTCCCTAGCGCTATCGAAACAGATATCCGGCTGTATTCAATAGTGTGGCTGCACTATTGTATAGGCCTCCAAAGTTAGCCAGATTAAGTTTATCTGGCTAACACCGCTGTCTGGACTTTATCTGAATATAGACCTCATGGATTACAAATTCTGGACCACTGAGAAAACAATATGGTTCTCTTAAAATTAACTTTGGATATTTCATAAGCATTCTTCTTTTTTATCTTCCTGTCATATATGCAAGTGATTTTAATGCACACAGGCTTTATTGTTTTTTAATGTGTGACCCATAAAGATGTGTAGGACTTACAATACCATCTAAATGTTCTGAAAGTACTAAAAAGCTACCTATTTTTGTAGGAATCCTAAAACTGGTAATTAACATAAAAAATGTGAATTAAGTGAGTGTTAGTCTTTAGGTATAATTATCAATTAAGTTTTGTACCCATGTGGTAAGAAAAATCAAGAGAAGTTATATAAATTCTAAAACAAGTTCTCTTTATGGCTACAAATAAGTAAAAATAATCATGTGGAGGGTAGAAAAAGATATCACTGAAAAAGAAAAAAAAGGAAAATTTTGGATATTATAATTTCCAAATCCCAAACCTAGTCATCTTAGATACTTTCTGTGTTTTGCCATTGGCCACTTCGATTGCTAATCTGGCCGGGATTCTCTGGTTAAACAAGAAAACTGAAAGTCTCAAGGGGTGTTTCTTCTCAGTCCTGCTGCCTGAGTCCTCCTTGCAGTTTCCCCCAGGTTTCTCCCCCAGAGGCTACCCAGATCAGGTATTCCAGTCTCCATTGCCTACTTTTGCCCTGTTCCTTCCAGGGTGTCCCAGCT
Organism: Rhinatrema bivittatum; assembly: GCF_901001135.1. NCBI lineage: Eukaryota > Metazoa > Chordata > Amphibia > Gymnophiona > Rhinatrematidae > Rhinatrema > Rhinatrema bivittatum. Next base: position 67,704 of record NW_021821009.1, read on the forward strand.
TTGGATACAGGTACTCTCACCCCAGTTGGATTGCTGGGCTTAAACAAACATAGTCCTCGACTGTCCTGGTAATTTAAAGTCTCTATATAGAAAACATAAAAACATAGAAATGACGGCAGAAGAAGACCAAATGGCACATCCAGTTTGCCCAGCAAGCTTTCACGTGTTTTTTTCTCATACTTATCTGTTACTCTTGGCCCTTATTAATAACTTTTGGTTCTAGTTACCTTCCACCCCCGCCATTGATGTAGAGAGCAATGCTGCAGCTGCATCTAAGTGAAGTTTCTAGCTTAATTGGTTAGGGGTACTAACTGCTGCAATAAGCAAGCTACTCCCACGCTTATTTGTTTACCCAGCCTGTGCCATTCAGTCCTTGTTAGTTGTTGCTGAATATAATTCCTCTTTTCTTTATTCCCCCCTGCCATTGAAGCAGTGAGTTGCGCTGGATATGTATTCCAAGTGAAGTATCAGGCTTAATTGATTCGGGGTAGTAACCGCCGTGACAAGCAAGCTACACCCATAATTATTTGTTTACCCAGACTATGTAATTCAGTCCTTGTTGATTGTTGCCTGAATATAAATCCTCTTTTCCTCTTTTCCCCCTGCCGTTGAAGCAGAGAGCTATGCTGGATATGCATTGAAAGTGAAGTATCAGTCTTTCCCCCCTGCCGTTGAAGCAGAGAGCTATGCTGGATATGCATTGAAAGTGAATTATCAGACTTATTTGGTTTGGGGTAGTAACCACCGCAACAAGCAAGCTACTCCCCGTTTTTTTGTGAATGCAAATCCTTTTTACCACATTTCCTCTTGCCATTGAAGCATAGAGCAATGCTGGAGTCGCACTGACAGTGAGTATGTTTATTGAATAAGGGTATTAATCTCCAGGTAGTAGCTGTCATTCCCGCAAGCTACCCCCATGCCTCTTCTCTTCATTCTCATCCTCTAGACTTTTTGGATCCACAGTATTTATCCCACGCCTAGCTTTGTCAAATAATGTCAATTCTAAAATTGTACAGTAATAAAGCAACTCTTTCCTTAATTCTCCTGCATGCTGCTCACAGTTGCTTCCTTCACAACCTAGACTTCGCTTGCACTCCATGGGTCTGATACTAAGGGAACTAGGCCTTACTGCCACCTCCCACTGTAGTTTGCAGCTGGGGGTTTGTGCTTCCCCTTTTACTATGGTTGCAACTACATTCACCCATGGCAGTGTTCACTTAAAGCTCCTGACCTGAAAACTCCCTGAATGTATCCTCTTCTGGAGGGGTCTCCACCACTTGTCTCCCAGATCTATTGGCTCAGACTCATCCTCAGGGCTGTTCAACACCTCCACCTCTATTCCCTCCATCTCTTCTTCTGGTTCTAGTAGAACTCTTTCCTGTTCCTGCTCTCAGCCTTCTCCCACCACACCTGCGCTCTCTCGTCCCCTCGATAGGGTAAAACCTGGGTAGTTCCTACCCATTCAGAACCCCTGTGTCTTCTGGGAGTTGGAGTCTGCCTTCTTTTCTGGCTTCTTTTACTTATTGGATCTCATTTCCAGGTTTTCCTTACAGCCAGTCTCCTTTTATTTACCAGGGGAATATTATACCCATTATAATTCACTAGGTGGCTGTTCAGCAATTTTTATATGCTATCATGCAAATGTACCAAATTTTTGATCTATTTTTTCAATGTAAAATGTTCACAAATGTTTCAATATTTTCAATGGTAATACTCTAAGGCAAAACTGGAGAAAATTTTAGAAGAGGAGTAGAACTTTGCTAAATCTGTTCCCATATATTCATGGCTCTCATTGGAGTACTTTTACTATCTTAAGATGAGACTGCAGCACATAAAGACAATTGGCCCTTTCAGTTTGCCCAATTATAAAAGTCCACATAGCTAAGGATATATCCCAGCTGCCATTTCTAGAAGCTTGACCGCTTGTAGGATATCACTGCTTATTTAAGTCAATGTGAGAGCTCTCTAGAAAGTGAAGCTGAACAGTTTTGACATCCTTATGATGCAAGTACTATAATATAAATCATACAAGGACAATGGGGAATGGAAGATTCCCATTTTTCATCATTTAAAATGAGTGCACATTTGTCTTTTTGATATTGTTCAGTCATACAGCAAAAATAATATAAAATGTTATATTACAAGCTGGCTGGGGCCTTTGTTCCCAGAGGCTTTTTCAGAGGCTACTTTTCTATATATCAATTATAGACCACAGGGCAAACCACTGATTAGAAAAATGACAGGAGTACACATGACATGCTTGCTGCTGCCTATGAGATCTATGGTCATTTCAGACACTCTGGAACAGCATACAAAAACCAAAAGTTCAGATCAATGGAAGCTTGTGTTGCCCTTCCGTATGGCCTTGCAACTTTTAGAAAAACCCAATATGAAGTTAGTGCAGGCAATGTAAGCCTAACGCCATACCTCAAATAAAACATCTCAAAGAAATATTAGAACAACAGGCAAGTTTCTAAAAGTAAACTGTGAGGGCTACTGGCCTGATCAGAAATAAATCTTCAGCTTTCAAACAGGACACAAGGGTATTAACAATGTTATGTTGAGAACATAATATTTTGGTGACCATGTTAGATTCAACATTTTTAAAAAAGGTTTGACATTCTTTTTCCCATAAGGCATGAATATCAAAATGTACAAGGATGTTCTGACTCAAATGTATCTGTAAAATGAGAATGTACTAAATACTGCTCCAGATGTAAGTGCATTTACATGTACTTACCAAATTTCAAGGTGGTGATCAAAGTCAAGAAAAACAGGTGTTTGAATCTATTCATATGAAGAAAACATCTGTATAAGCTTACAAAAGTTTGAAAAAAAAAAAAAGTAGTGTTAGGGTTGGAACCCTAATCAATTCCATCTGCGATGAGTTCTTTAGCGGGTACATTTTCATAGGATTAGTCAGGAGCTATGTGTATAAAATTGGAGGTTGTACAGATAGAATGTCTGAATCTGCATAAGTGGATATTCAACCAGGTAAAAGTATGCACATTCTTAGAACATAAGAACATACAGCAGAAAAAAAAAGGCATTGTAATATAATATGCCATCATGAGAAAGGCAGAGGAAGACTGAAAAGGTTATCAGACCACCCTGTTGTGAAGGTGGTTAAATGGCTATTGAAAAGTTGATAATCTACATAATTCACCGCATACCACCCACAATAAAATCTCATTCCAACCACTCACACCATTCATCCATCACACACATTGCATATAAAATCTCTAATCACATAAAACAAATCTACAGCGGCCCTTTTTTTAAACAATAGAATATAAATTCTTAATAATACATCTTTATAATCCTAATATGTCACTTTGAGACAATGGCGGCTTCGTGGCACAAAAGTGATAATTTATACCTTGATACCGCTGGATACCATGATGAAAAAAAGAAAGAAAAAGGAACAGGATTGTAAATGAACAAAGAGATTAAATGTATGTTGAAAAATGTGGATATAGTAGAGATGAATGTTTATGAATTCGTCTAAACACAGTTTCATGTCCCCTGATGAAGCCCTCGATGGAAGGGTGAAATGAAGAATTCTTTGTTGGGTGATTAAGAAGATAATTTCAAGAGCATTAAGAAGGGAAATCTAGAAGTCAAGTTCAACAGAGAAAGGAATAGAGAAAAGAGAAAACAAACAAATGTTTAGACAAATTGGGATGAGTTTGAAAACATAGCTATATTGAAATGTATTATAAAATCGCCACATCCCTGGGTGCATGCTGGCACACGTGCATCAATATGTGCCCGCACGTGGTTTGAAAGTTACCATCTCTGCAAGCTCATTTTATTTTAACTTAAATTCAAATTCAGTAATTTAAGTATAGAATTCTCATGAGTTTTATATAAAACAATTTTAAAACCATACACTTACAAATTTTTTTTAAACGCATTTTCTTTTTGTATTCTAGTTTCTACCAGTGTGAAACCTGTTTCTCTACAAGACTACAAGTCTTCTCAGATAAGTAGAATTCTTATACTGTATCTTTGATACGTTCTATCTTTTCTGTTTTAATTCTTAAACCTAAAAGCTGATTCTTTGTGGGTTTTTTAAAAATCTTTCTGGAACTTTTAAAACTATGAGATGTGAAAGGACCTCTCTTAAAGGTTAATAATAGCTAATCTGCCTCTTTCTTTTTGAATACTTTCTATGTATTCTTTTTTGTTGCTAGTAGGAATACTTTTCCCCCTTGTACTAAAAGGTGAACAACCAATTTCAGTTATTTTTAGAAGAGGTAAATATAAACCACAGTTCTTTCCTTCTTGAAGACATTAGATAAGAAATTTGATAGACAGAGATATTTGGTTTTTCCCTCATGTGGTCATTTTGTTAAATCTTCCATTCCTGCTGCAGAATTGTTATTAGTTGAGGATTTTGTCTCCTCTCTTTGTAAAAAAGTTGTTGTTATCTCTGAAGTATTATTGAACAATTACCTGGATATTCTCCTTTACTCAACTTATTATGTTCAACTGGCTACTCTTCTTTCCAACATGTTAGGGATGGTAGAAAGGGGGGGTGGGTATTGATAATTTGCAAAGCATCATTTTCCTTTAAGTTCAGTCTCATCTATTTAGGTAATGGTTGTGAAAATCTAGTTGCCAGGTTTTTGGATTAGACATTAACTCTATTTTATTGTCCCCTTGGCATAGGGGAGATTTTAAAAGGTGCATATGGGCGTACTTGTGCACGCACTACCCGGCACGCACACATGTATGCCCGATTTTATAACATGAGCACGCAGGCATGCGCATGTAATAAAATCGGGGGTCGGCGCTTGCCGAGCCACGCTGCCTTCCCCGTTCTCTTCCAGGCAGCTCCAAAATCGGAGCGGCCTGTGAGGGAACTTCCCTTCCCCCTAGCCTGACCTTCCCACCCCTTCCCCTAACCTTTCTCCTCCCACCCTACTCTAACCCCCCTGACCTTTGTCTTACCTTTTGTGCCTGCCTCTGGGCAGGTGCAAGTTGCGTGCACCGGCAGCCTGCCGGCACTCGATCCTTCAACACAGTGGCAAATGGCCGCTGTGTCGGAGGCCTCTGGTCCCGCCCCCACCATGCCCCTGGACTGTACCGCCCCTTTAGTAAAGCCCCGGGACTCACACGCATCCAGGGCTTTACACATATCACCGGGCCTTTTAAAAATAGGCCCGGCACACGTAACCCCCCCCTACACGCGTAAATCCAATAAAGTCCATGTACATAGTAAACTTAGAAATATTTTTAAGGATTTCTAGGAATTCTAGGATTCATTGGTAGTTTTACAACTTTCACCATTATTTAAATTTCCAACTCATAAAGCTGGACATATTTTGGACCAACTTTTTATTTCTGATCAATATACTAGCAATTTCATTGAGGCCTTTAAAGTTCGACCTACTCCATGATCAGATCTTTTTTTTCATTTCTTTTAAGTTAAATTTAATAAGATATAAATCACTAGCTGTTGAATGAATAGTTATTAGGACCTTTCATAGCGCAATTGATGCCTTGGAATTTAGAGATGAATGGAAGCAAGTTATAGGAGGGATCCTCTTTCTGAATCACTGGGAGTGTCTTTACGAAGAATTATTCAGAAAATTGTCCTTTCAGCACAAAAGAAATGTAATCAGGCTAAACCTAGGGTTCCCTGATTTAACAATGATTTAAAAGTCAAAAAAAGGATTATATGTCAATCAGAAAGAAAATGGCATAAAAGTCCATCAGTGGCCATCCATACTCAATATTATTTAGTTTGCCACAAATATAGGAAAGCTTTTGAGTCTACCAGGACTCAAAAAGAATTTACCAAGTCTTTAAATTGCACTTATGAGTTACATTAGAACATAAGAACATAAGATATGCCATACTGGGTCAGACCAAGGGTCCATCAAGCCTAGTATCCTGTTTCCAACAATGGCCAATCCAAGTCACAAGTACCTGGAAAGTACCCACACGTTAGGTAAATTACCAGCTACTATTGTTTATTAATTACCGTAATAGCAGTTTATGGATTTTTCCTCTAGGAACTTATCCAAACCTGTTGATTGCATCATTTGATCATTTAATCAATGGGTCTGCATTGGTCTAATTGTTTGTTGACTTTCAGTCCACATGATTTTGCAGATTTTAGTATAAGGAAATTTTTCTCAGTTATTTATTTATTTGTTTATTTATTTATCGAGTTTTATATACCGTCGTTTGGTTTCGCCATCACAATGGTTTACAAGGTTTTAATGTTTTACAGTTTCCAAAAGGTTCAAATGGTTGTTAACATAGATATTATCATTTTTATAAACCTATCAATTTACAAATCTTCAGAGGGATAGCTGTGTTAGTCTGACAAAGTGGACTCTGCCCTTGAAAGTTCATGCTTTAATAAATTAATTAGTCTATAAGGTGCCACCTGGCTCTTGTCAATAATTTACAAGCTAGTGGAAGTACCACTGATTCCAAGCTGAGCCTGAGTGCAGTGTGTAACAATTTAGTTATAACCTCAGTCCCTATTCTCACCAGTTGGGATAAGTTCCAAGATATTTTGACTGAAGTGACCAATCTTTTTTCAAGTCAGCTTAAAAATTCATTCTGTTCATTGGACTCTTGTCCATTTTCAATTATATATCTTTGCCACAATTGCTTTTCAATTATACTAACTATATTGATTAATCTATTTTTGATTGACGGTAGAGTACCTAACAAGTTAAAACAGGCTTTAATTCGACCTATATTAAAACTAGGAAACTTATCTGCGGATTGCCTGCCCAGTTAGCATCCCATTTCTAATATTAGTACCATGCGGAACTTGCATGATAATTCCCAAACACATACTTTTTTTTTTTTTTATCAGAGAATAATGTATTACATCCCCATCAATGTGGTTTCAGATGAAATCATAGTACATAAATCTTACTTATTTCAGCTACCGATCTGGTTCTTTATGAGCTGGATAATGGTAAATTGGTTATTGCTATTCTTTTAGACATTACTGCAGCTTATGACTCAATCAACCATTTCATTTTGATTGACAGATTGAGGAGTTAAGGAATTGGTGAGGTAGTCATTCAAAGGTTCATATCATATCTCGAGGGAGGTGTCAGCAAGTTAGGTTTCACAATAAAAACTCTGATTGTTTTCCCTTATAGCATGCTGTCCCTCAGGGATCTGTATTGTGAGCTGCACATTTTAACATGTATTTAAGACCTCTTTGCATTTTTTTTTTATAAATTTAAAGTTGATTTTATGTTTCTGACCTCTGAACATTCCCATGTCTCAACTTGTTTAACAATGATCAGTTCTTGGTTACGGTCTAATTCATTACATCTTAACCTATCAAAAAATGAGGTTCTTTAACTGTCTTTCCAACCCAGTCCTGGTAATCTTTCTTTGTCTAGTGATGGTATGTTGATTCAAAGTAAATGATGTTCATAATTTAGGCTTCCAATTTGATTCTCATTTATCATTTAAGGCACAAATTCAATTGCTTTTACAATCAGGATATTTTAAGCTATGGTTGTTGCATTATTTAAGTTTCTGTACTATTGTGCAGGCTTTTGTCCTTTCAACCTTAGATTACTGTAACCCTTTATATGCCAGACTCCCTTTATCAACTTTAAAAGCTATGCAAGTCCTTCAGAACTCAGCTGCCCACCTTGTTTTGAGGGGAAACCCTGGAAACATATAACCCCACTGCTTTACCAGTCACACTGGCTTCTCATTCACTTTGGTATTCAAACTATTAAAAAGGATGGACCTTCATATTTGTCCATTTTACTTAATAGTTACAATCATTCCTGGGTTCTCCATTCCAATGATAAGGGATTACTTGCTATTCCTTCACTTAAAGTTGATCACTTAACTGAAATTAAGAAACATGTTTTCTCAATCCTAGGCCCAACATTATGGAATAGTTTACCTGCACTGTTACAAAATCTGAATGATCTTACACAATTCCATAAGCAATTAGGACCAGATTTTAAGACGTACGCGTGGGCGTACATTTGTGCGTGGAACTCGGAGCACACAAAAGTACGCCCGATTTTATAACATGCGCACGCAGCCGTGCGCATGTTATAAAATCAGGGGTCGGCACGCACAAGAGAGTGCACACTAGTGCACCTTGTGCGTGTCGAGCCCTAGGGGAGCCCCGATGGCTTTCCCCGTTCCCTCCGAGGCCGCTCCAAAATCGGAGCGGCCTCGGAGGGAACTTGTATGTTGCGCGCGCTGGGCAAGTGCCGACGCGCGATCCCCTGGCCATGCCCCCACCCCGCCCCCTCCAAGGACCGCCCATACCCTGCCCCTTTTTTCAAGCCCCGGGACATACGCACGTCCTGGGGCTTGAAAATGATGTATTTGTGAGAGTAAACTAGGGCTGCTAGTGTGCATGGCTTGTGGACATGGCTAGCATTCATGAATTGGACCATCTGGTGCGATGAGAAGTTTTAGTGGCTTGTGTCCATGGCTCATGAAACCTAAGCTTGAGTTTGAAGACAGGAGCTCTTGATCCGATGACCTTCACTCTATTCTGAAAAGCCTATTTCTTGTTCTTTAAAAATCAATAAAAGAAACTGTTTCTTTTTCACTGAAAATCTTTCACAGTCTACTCTTCCCTCAGTGTAAGGTCATCAATGTCTTATGGAACTGTTCCACTAGCTAGTTAAACAAAAGGATAATTGTAATAGCCCTATTTTGAATGGTAATGAAATGAGAAGTGTTTGAGAGAGGACATGAGACTGAGAACATCAAGTGAGACAAGTGGATCAGATGAGATGAGAAACTCTATAGCGAGACTACAACAAAATGAATCTGTCTCTCCAAATTATCAATCAAACAATGATGCCTCCAGACCATTAGTTGGTTTAATTATTTCAATTTATAGTACATTTTATCTCTAGAGGATAGCTGATTTTATAATATTTCCAGAAATCTGATATTGTTAGTAAATATTCAATGATGGAATTTATTACTCTTTCTTAGGTCATTTTGTAAGATCCTGAATCTTCTTCTCTGATTCTTTACATCAATCTTTGAAAGGATTGATGCTAGTGGCTTTCCCAGAGCCCTTGATGGCTTGGATGCCCCCTTTTATCTCCTGCAGTGGTACACATCTATAGGCATGGCAGCAGGAGCAGCAGCAATCAATGCTGTGCTGTATTGTACTACTTTACTCCAGCCCCACCCCCGGAAACATGTTTTTGACTCTCTCGTACTGCAGGGCACTTCCTATTACTCTCACCTCACAACAAACATCATGGCTTACATCCATTACAGGCCCCACTCTCTCATACAGCTTTCAGTCTCCCCAGCAGCTCCCATAAAGTCTGCCCTGGGCCTCTCTTCTTATTTTTGGCCAAATAGGGCCTGAACTTTCCTTGGGCCCCTTTTACAATCTGGGTCTTTCTTCTAGCCAGCAGGCCTCATGGCTGCACAGACTCCAGTCCCACAGCAGGACCAAAGCTGCCACTGAACCCCAGGGACCAGTTAAATAAATAAATATTTATTTTTGTATTCCTTATTTACACTTTCTTCAATCTACTTGGCTAATAATGTGTTATGGACTTTTTCTCCAGGAACTTGTCAAAATGTCTTTTAAACCCCCTTATGCTAGTCACCTTGATGACATCTTCTGGCAACAGATTCTATAGTTTGATAGTCACTGAGTGAAAAAGTAATAATTTAAATGATTTATTTTGAATCTGCTTGTTGTTAGTTTTATGCAGTGTTCCCTTGTTTTAGTATTATTTGAAAGGTTAAATAACAGTCCTTTAACCATTCCATCCAACTCGATTTTATAAACTTCTATCATCTCCCCCCTCAGCTGTCTCTTTTCCAAGCTGAAGAGCACTAGCCTACAAAGTTTCTCATCATAGGAGAAATATTTCATCCCTTTTATCATTTTTGTCGCCTTCCTCTGCACCTTTTCTAGCTCTGCTCTGTCTTTCATAAGATAGGGAAACCAGAGCTGTACACAGTACTCAAGATACTTTCAGACAGATTAAAAAGGGGTGTTCTGGGAGGCTTACTTTGGTAAAGGGAGAAAACTATACTGTTGGGGCGGCCGGCTGCGGGACCTGCGACCGGCCATCCTTACCTCTTCCTGCCGCCATTGCCGGAGCGTGAGTCGGGTCCTCCGCGGTGTGGGGAGAGCAGCTTCCGTGCTGCTTCCCTCTCGGTGGTCCTGGCATGCTGAAGGCACCATGGTCGATCTCTTCGCAGCCCTGCCTCAAGGCAGACTCGCCGCCGCTGGCTACATCCTCCTCCAGGCCTCTAGGTGCGAGTGCGTGCTTCCTGTTTGAATTTAAAGGAGTTGCGGCACGCAAGGGCTGCCGGCCCAACCTACGGATGTCAGCAAGCAGGAACTATTTAAGGCAAGCTCTGGCAGTCAGAGCTTGCCTTTGCAACAAGTTCCCTTACTTCTTGTTGCCTCCAGGGCTTCCTAGCTCCAGTGTCTACTCACAGATTTCACCTGATACCTACCTGATACCGACCTCTGCCTGCCTGACCAAGCTGACAGTCTTTTCCAAGCCTGACCTCCATCTGTCTGACCATGCTGTCTGTCTTCTCCAAGCCTGACCTCTGCCTGCCTGACCACGCCAACCTCTTCTCCAAGCCTGACCTCCCCTGTTCTTTGGCTACTCTTTGAATGCTGCCTGACCTGACCTCTGCCTGGAACTCCGTCCACTCTTGACTGCCATGTGGAACCTGACCTTCGGCTTGACCTGACCATGCCCAGATTGACCTCTGTTACCCTTCTTTGGCTGACCATTATGGACTGATACTCTGGCCTTGATCCTCGCCATACACTCGGACACTCACTTCTGGCCTCCTGCAACCTCTGGTCTTGTCTGTCTGGTCACCGACCGCGCACCCTTGTTCGTGGTGGGCATTCCCTTGAACTTTCTCTCTAGGAGACCCTGTGAGACCCACCTAAGACCAGGGTAACCAAGGGCTCAACCTGAGTGAACCCCGGGTTGCTATTGGCGAAGCTCCAGCTAGCCTCTGTCTCTACCTGTGCTCTACCTCCTGGTGGCAGGCGCTCGACCGGAGGGCCGTACCAATCCTGCACCAGGCCAAGGGTCCACTCCCAGCACAACATATACATGTAGATTTAATTTTAAAAAATGTACATATGCAATCAATATGTGGTTTTTATGCTCCCGTTGGAAAAGACAGTAGGCATGTACTTTTTATCCACACAACTAATTGATCTTCAAACATAAATTATGTAGGAAATTTAGGATGAAAAACAGAAACATAGAACATGATGGTATTCAAAATGGTACTTAGCTGGATAAATTCTACTTATTTCCCTAAGTGGAACCGCTGAATATCCAGCTAGTAGGGATGTGCAGCCAAAAAGGTTTTGTTGCATTCGTGATACGTATTCGTGGGGGGTCAATTCCGTTTCATGCGGAAGTATGGAGAATTCCATAAGTTTTCAATCTGTCAATACGTTACTATGGCGAGTTAAATTCCTGTCCCAGCTAAAATTAAAATTAACTACAACCCCCCACCCTCCTGACCTCCCCAAGACTTACCAAAACTTCCTGGTGGTCCAGCGGGGGGTCCGGGCACTCACTCACATCCTTGGTGCTGGTTTTTCATCATGGCGCCGATAGCCTTTGTCACAGGGGCTACCGGTGCCATTGGTCAGCCCCTGTCACATGGTCACCGGCGCCATCCGGGAGTGACCTCGTGCACGCCGGCCGTCAGATGCCAATACTCAGAATGGCGCCGATCGCCTTTGCCCTCACTATGTGTGACATAGCAGAAGTGATTTCTGGACAGACGGTGGAATCATTTGGCAACTCCCGGCCCCTGAGGAAGCTTAACAGAAACATGAGCCGTTTAGGGCCAGAGCCAGTCTGATATCCGAGCTGCTCAAACCCTGCTACAATAAGTACAATTGCACTGCCTGGATACCAGTAATATAACCTGGTTTCTAAAGATTGAAAATATGAAAAAACTATAAAAAAAATTTGCCCTCGCAGAGTAACCGATGATTATAACAACTGGTGACGGTCCAAAGACTTACCTGGGACTGCACATTTACATGATTGGCAATTTGGGCTAACGAAGTAAAGCCCGCCATGTGTTTATGAGGTTATCTCTGCATGGAAGATATAAGACTACATGGTAACAGCTATTTATTAGGGGCGGTAAATGGGCATAACAGGAATGAGCTGAGTTAGCTGGATAAGTTATGCAGCTAACTCCAATATTCCCTAACGTATCTGGCCACAGGGCTGTCCTAAAGTTAGCTTATTAAACTTAACCAGCTAGCTTTAAGATAGTAAGGTATATTCAACGGTACTGCCATGCCGCTGAATATTCCAGCTAAATTAGCCAGATTAGTGTCTCCAGCTAACTTGCTGATCTGCACAGCAACTGAATATGAATCCCAAGATGACTCATCCAGTTTGCCCATTCTCAACACCTGCTCAACTTTACAATCCCTTCCTTTCCCTCAGAGATTCTTGGTGCATGTCCTATAATTTCTTTATTTCTGATACTCCAACACCTCCAAAGGGAAGATGTTTCATGTGTACACCACCCTTTATGTTAAGCATAATCTAAGGAAATATTTCTTAAGTGTATCCCATTTCACCCTTATCTCATGTCTTCTCATTCTAGAGCATCCTTTCCATTGAAAGACGCCTGCCACCTGTTCAATCGTTCCTTAGAGGTATTTAAATGTCTCTCCCATTTATTCCCTTTCTCTCTTTTTCTCCAGCATATGCAAGATTAGATCTTTAAGTCTGTCTCTATATATTTTATGATTTATTATTATTTAAATTATTTATGAACATTTGATTTCCATCTTTTTCCAGTTGGTCTCAAGGTGGATTACAATACATTTAAATGAACAGAGGCAATGGAACAGCTTACAGTCAAATCAGATTTTGCAAATAATGAAGCATTGGGATTCAGTATAGGAAATCCCATTTGTGAATAGTTTCTAGACCCATTTGTGTTTTCCTGTTGTGTATAACACATTTCTTGCAACCGTTGACCATTTTAGTAGTTGCCATTTAGATTAACTCCATCCAATTTATTTCATTTTGGTTCAAGGCATTAGATAAATACACAACATTCCAACTTCACCCCTCCACTCGTGTTCATAAGGGAGCAGCGAGCCTCTTTTCTCCTTTGCATTGGCTCAGCCTCAACATCACCCATCTCCCTTTCTGTTGCTTGTAGGCTGCTTCTGAGGGAGGGTCAGAAAGAGCTGAGACTAAAGACGGGCACCCTGTATTTTCTTTATTTAAGGACAAAAGAAGTGCCATGCTGGATGAGAACAAGGTCCATCGAGCCCAGCATCCAGTCTTCGACAGTGACCAGTCTAGGTCACAAGTACCCAGCAAATATTTAAAATATTTATATGCTGCACAATCCAATGTTCTAAGTGGCTCACAATAAACCATACATAATAGCTTTTTTTCAGATGATTGAATTAGGAAGTGAGGGAGCTTCAAGTTTGAGCATTTGGTTGTACATCATGCGGCAACAAGCTAATTATATGGTTTCTACCACAATCGCAGAATCACAGGAGTCTGGCGTCACTGTTTATAGCATGGTATGGTTGTAAATCAATCATGGGACTCATAGAATTATGTCTCGATAATGGCAACAATGTCTAGATCCCCCTCCACCATGAGGGCTTGCAGATCAAGAATGATATCGCTTTTACTATGAGCATTTATGCGCATTGCTTTCCATTTATTTATCCTTGGCTTGTCCATACTTTGTATAGCTTCATACCTGCTCCCTTCTCCTTCTCTGTTCCTTATGAGTAGAATGGCGAGTTTCTCATAGCTGTGATTTTCCCTACAAATCAATTGGCCTCCATTGGTCACTCTCCTTCCCTAGTTTAAATGCCTGTCAAATTATGATCAGAAATTTCTCTTAGGATCCTTTTTCCTCTAACAGAAAGATGTAGGCTATCATTACAGTAAAGTCTTTTATTGTTTCCCTGCCCCCAATTATATCTAAAACCTTCCTTGTACCAGATTTAGAGCCATTTAAGATAGCGATATGACCTTTCTTCTCTCTCACCATTAATGGGTAATACCTCTGAAAATGCTATGGCCCTTTCCCAATGGTTGAGTGAATTCTCTTTGCACTTTACTGAGTTAATTTATTGCCAGGTCATTGGTCCCCAAATAGACTATAAAATCAATGTCAGAATTGTTTCCTCCTTTTGTGATAGTACAATGAATCTAGTTTATATCCCTGCTAGCTGAGGATCCAGGTAGGCATTTGATTTTTTGTTTCCTTTCAAGTTTGTCCCAAGTTAATGTGTTTAATAATAGTCCTCCAGGAGAAGGCATTTTCTGTTTTAGGATCTTGGACAGTGCTTCCAAGGTTCTGTGAACAGTGGGTGTCTTTTTTCCCCTAAATCTTGATACCTTATTGGAGTTTTATCAGTTTCTAATATTCTGAAGGCATTTTATATGGGTATGATTTGAGGAGGATGTCATTTCTTTTTCTTTCCCATGTGTTTTGTCCTACCAGAGGCCTAAGTAACCTATCTATATTTTTATAATCCTTTGTAGGAGTGGTGGAAGATTTTCTGCATGTTGTGTAGTAGTGGAAGTTTCCTTTAATTTTAGCCAATTACTCTCCAAGATCAGCCATCTCCTTTTTTTCTTATAAAGAATAGGAGACAGATGGTGCAAGTTCTAAATTTCCAGATGTTATAAGTTAGGATTAGCGCCCTACAGCTATTGCACTGAAGTAAGAGTCATTATGTCTTTTTCTCTCTTTTTGGAATACCTGTATTTTTATTTTAAAAGAATCCCAATCACTGAGATTATCAATTAATTTAATTGGACACCAGACTTATGGACGTGTCTGTTTGACAGTTGTAGCCTCCTCACATTGACCAGATTGGTGATGACATGGTACTGTGAGAAAAAATCATTCTGACCTAGAAGACTGGATGTTTTATTATTAGCTGTTAGATCCCGGTGTCCTAGAATTATTGGAGCAGAGAATGAATCTTTCTATGTTAACTTTGGGTGTAACATATCTGCATGGGAGTAACCTGCTCAGAATGGCAGCTACTACTACCATTAACAGAATGCATGGTGATAACCTGCGTAGCATGGTAGTTCTACCAAAAGTCACTTGCTGGTCAGACTGGATGGGCCATTTGGTTTTTTTTCTGCCATCATTGCTATGCTTGCTATGTTTGCTAAAAGGTAAAAAATTATGTTAAAAGTCAGTATTGTGTTTCATTTCTGCTTTCTGGGGTCAATTTACAAGAAATCATGAGTCCAATATTCAAAGCTGGCTATGTAAGTAATTTAGCCAATTACAGCTTATCTGACTAAGTTACGATGTATATTCAGTGGCATGGCGAAGCCACTGAATTTACATGTCTATGTGTACAATTCACCGGATAAGTGTACCCAGCTAAGTTTCGACCTGCTCCAAATATCGGTAGTTAGGTGTATAAGTTATACGCCTAACGCGCTCCATCCCCCCCGATCTGCCTAGTAGATGCCTACTTTTTGTGGGTGGAACTTGTTGGGACTGTGGACCCTTGGACTGGGACGAGAGTTGGTATTACCACTGAGTGATGGCCCCCAATGGTTCTCGTCGCCAGCTGGCGGTGCAGGTGAGGATGACCCAGTTGGAATTTCACCTATACCAGCCCTCATTCCCCTCAGGTTGAGCCCTTGGGTGCCGGGGCCGGCAGGTCTTAGGTGTGGGTCGCCTCGACATGGACTGGAGCAGTGGCAGGCAGAGACGAAGTCAGGAGTCCAGATTGTGCCTGGCAGCAAAGGTGCAGAACGAGAGTCCAGTCAGAAGATCTGGGGCAGGCGGCAGACAAGGAAGACGAGGAACCAGGCCAAGGGTCAAGACGGGCAGCAGACGAGCAGAGACGAGGAAGCAAGCCGAAGTCAGAACCAGGAGATCAAGCCGAGGATGGAAGCATAGGAACTGGAGGATGAGGAGAGGAATGCAGACAGGAACACTGGAACAGGCAGGAACGCAGGAACTGGAACACCGGAACAGGACTCAGGAACCAAGGACAGGATCAAGACCAGGATCAGGAACAGAAGGCAGGAACTTGAAGACGTCAGGAACAGCAACTAGCACTCCGAGGAGGTGACCTGTTGCCATGGCAAAGATCTGGGGACTGAGGCAGGGTTTAAATACCCCTCAGTCCTGACGTCATCCATCGGGGCCGGGTTGAAGTTTCCCCGCCTCAACCCCTTTAAGAGGTGGGATCTTTTGTGCGCACGCGCCTAGGGAAAGACCCACTGGAAGGAGGACGGCGGCATTTAGAGCCGCATGGGAGGCCTGCAGCCGGCCAGCTCCGGAACAGAGCTCGCCGTGCTGGCCAGAGGAGCAACTGTGCTGCGTCGGAGGAGGTAGGAGGGTCCGGCTATGGCTTGTCGCGGCCAGGAGCCACAACATAACTTTTAATCATATAAAGGATTATGTAGCTAAGCAGCAGCCACTTATCATAGGTGATATTCAGCAGCCTCTACTTAAGTAGCACTGAACACACTTTGAATATAGGACCCCATATGACTTCCAGGAATCCAGTCTTATTAGTATATATGAGATAAAATTATAATGCCAACCAATTAGGAAAATGTTATCTTAACTAAGTAGGTAACTCATTGGTGTGCAAATTAGAGATGATAACCTATTTAACATTTTGTATTAGTAATAATCTGTGCATCTGCACCATTCCTTGACTGTTCAGGTGACCTGCACATGCCTGGGATATCCCATTTCCTTGAAGAAAAGATTTTTCTCTCCAGTTAGCTGCCAATGACAAGAGTTTCTTTTCCGCCCAGAACAATTTGGTGACCCAGATAGGACTTGGAGGTGAGTAAAGGCTAGTTCCCTGCTTTGCTTTCTTCGGGGAGCCCCCATTTCCATCCCTTCCCCCATTTAGGGAACACCATTGATTTGGTCATTTTCAGCATTCCAACAGGTGAGAGAAATTTTTGTTCTATTTGGGTCCAGTGTTTGTACTTATTTAGAGTACAGTTAACTTCAAGATTATCTAGAGCAGGGGGTTCTGCTTGCCTGGTGCAGTTGGTTATAGATACTTTTAGATATCACCTTGGGAAGATTCCCCTTGAGATAGGAAATAGGGGCTGGTATTTGATTAAGCCTAGGTACAATGTTGTGTGAGATCTCAAGTTATACTAGTAGTGTATGCTTTTAAGTTTGGGAGTGATTTCTTGACTACCTATAGTGAATGAAGAATTGCAAGAATGTTTGTATGTTTTTATATATTGCTTTTATAAATCTGGGTAATTATTACACAATTATTACATGTAATACTCCTTAGTCCAATATTCACTGCCATTTGTTCAGTTAAATTTTGATTTAGCCAGACAGATGGCAGGATTTAAAAATCCCACTGAACTCATAGCTTCAGAGATAGACAGATAACATAGACAGATAAATTTTTCTCTGGCTAAAACGTTATCCAGCTATCTCAGGGGTGGGGCAGGGGTGTTCCAGGGTAGAGCCACTTTTCTGGATAAATGGCATTTTTCAGCAGTATTCAGATAAATTAGCTAGATAAACATATCCAGCTAACTGTCCAATAGCTGGGTATATTTAGTGGAGTGGACATGCTACCAAATATCTGGTATAAGTTAGCTGGCTGAATATTGACTTCTCATACAAATCAGTTGACCGGATTTTAAATACCCTGCGCGCGTTAATACGGCTGGATTGACGCGCGCAGGGCCCTCGTGCGCCGGCGCACCTATTTTGCATAGGCCACCGGTGCGTGCACAGCCCCGGGACGTGCGTAAGTCCCGGGGCTTCGTAAAAGGGGTGGGGATGGAGCATGTCTGGGGCGTGTACGGGGTCAGGGAGCAGTTCGGGGCGGGACCGTGGGCGTAGCGCCAGCACGGGGGCGTGGTCGAGGCCTCTGGACCAGCCCCTGGGTTGGGTGATGGCGCGCCAGCAGCTCGCTGGCGCGCGCAAATTTACGTCTGCTTTCAGCAGGCGTAAATCTGCCAACAAAAGGTAGGGAGGGGGGGTTTAGATAGGGCCGGGGGGTGGGTTAGGTAGGGGAAGGGAGGGGAAGGTGCGGGGGGGGGGGTGGAAAGAAAGTTCCCTCCAAGGCCGCTTCGATTTCGGAGTGGCCTCGGAGGGAACAGGCAGCGTGCGCCGCGCTCGGCGCACGCAGGTTGCACAAATGTGCACCCCCTTGTGCGCGCCGACCCCGGATTTTATAAGAATCGCGCAGCTATGCGCGTATCTTATAAAATCCAGTGTACTTTTGTTCGCGCCTG
Organism: Rhinatrema bivittatum; assembly: GCF_901001135.1. Lineage (NCBI taxonomy): Eukaryota > Metazoa > Chordata > Amphibia > Gymnophiona > Rhinatrematidae > Rhinatrema > Rhinatrema bivittatum. The sequence goes on from NW_021821009.1 coordinate 85,979, forward strand.
GTACGCGAAGAAAAGTACGTGCTCGCGTAAAATTATAAAATCTACCCCAGTATGTATTAGATTTCTTTATAACAGAAAATAGTTTTCTCTGATTGTATAGGAATTTATAAATCATTCATAAATCCACTTTATCTTTTGCTTATTGTCAACTAAATGTATCTTAATGTTAAATTCGAACCGTCTAAATATTTCCTAACAAACAGATAGGCTTAACTTATACAAATAGAGGTAGATCTTCAAAAAATACGCATGTGCGTACTTTTGTTCGCGCCATCGGCGCGAACAAAAGTACACGCGTATCTTATAAAATCCGCGCGTATCTTATAAAAGCCGCGCGTATCTTATAAAATCCGGGGTCGGCGCGCGCAAGGCTGAGCAAAATTGGCAGCCTGTGCGCGACGAGCCGCGCAGCCTGCCTCCGTTCCCTCCGAGGCCGCTCCGAAATCGGAGCGGCCTCGGAGGGAACTTTCCTTCCGCGTTCCCCACCTTCCCCTCCCTTCCCCTATCTACCCCACCCCCCAGCCCTACCTAAATCCCCCCCTACCTTTGTTGGGCAAGTTACGCCGCCCTGGCATCCCCTGGCACAGGCCGCAGTGCCGGGGGATGCCAGGGCCCGCCCTGGCCCGCCCTCGAACCGTCGCCACGCCCCCGGACCCACCCCGGACCGCCCCCTGCCCCCAGACACGCCCCCTGGACATGCCCCCTCCTGCCCCTTTTAGAAAGCCCCGGGACTTACGCGCGTCCCGGGGCTTTGCGTGCGCGCCGGCGCAGGGGTTTTAAAATCTACCCCTTAGTTTATTGTACTAAAATGTTACCGTACTATGATGGCACATGTTTAACATGTAATCTATACCACTCATAATTTACTTTATCGTGCCTTTCTGTAAACCGTTGTGATGGTTACCTAACTTAATGACAGTATAGAAGAGTTTTGAAATAAATAAATAAATAAACTATCATAATAGGAACTCCCGATTTAGCATATCATCATCATTGCCTTATATTTAATCATCTGGTTATAGTCCCATATCATAAGAAAGTATTTTTTGGTTACTTTTTATGCATATAGAAGTTCTTAGCTTTAATGTAATATTCTGCAGATTATTACAAACAGTAACCCCGACATGGGTCTGTGTTTCAAATCCGAACTGCATCAGGGTTTTTTTTAGAAATTTGATTTCCTCTGTTCTGACACTGAATCTGGTGGGTTAGATTTCTTTATAAACATCACTACATTATTAATTCATATCCAGTTTATTATAAACCTCCTATTCTTAGCAAATACTTTCTCAGGTAAGCCAGCCAACAGCACAGTCAGATGCAGTGCTAAGTGCTTCCAGGCCACCATTGGAATTAGTGGGGCTTGGGAGCTAGTGTTCCCTCACTTTTGGCTCCGTCCCCAGCTCCTAGTACTAGGGTTATGACCATCTGAATCAGCCCCTTATAGATGCAGGAATTAGAAAATCAGGAGTCATTGAAATCACTTCCAGTCCATGATCCCCTGCTCTTTTAAGGGGGCTAATTTAAATGGGTAACAATTAAATGTAGCCATGAGGCACCTGCTAATGAGCATATTGAGATGTAAATGGAGGCATAATGGGCAACAGCAAATTATCACCCTATTACTAACCCACATGCTAATTAGTGATTGACCACATACTATGGCCAACAATTTTTCACTAAGTCCAGACCACTTTTAGGTACTGATTGTACTTGCTATAAAAGCCACTTGCTGGCCAGAGGCTAGTTGTTGCAGTGTAATGATCCTGACCACTGTATAGCCCTCCAGGCTACAGGGGATCTCAGAGTTCTTCTCTTCATCTTGGAGTCTCCTTGTTCCTTGTGCTGGGCCTCTGGTTTCTTGTCTTGGATTTGGTGCTCTCCGTTAGAGGCCTTCTGACTCCGTGTATTCCTGTTCCTAGTTCCTGTTTCACTTGTTTCTGTTTGTCTTAGCCCTTTGTCTTGGCTTCTAGTTTTGCTATTGTTCCTTATATGGCCTATCTAGCAGCCTTCTTGGTCCTTGTTTGTGTGTTGTGTCTTGCTTGTTTGGCTTAGTTTTAGCCTCCTGATGTCTTGTTAGTCTTGTCCCTGCCTTGCCTTGTACTTTGTCTCAGCCTTGCTCTGTCTTGTCTGTTTATCTGTCTGTCATTTGGTGTACTTCCTTTTCCTTTGTTTCTGTGGACACCTTCTAGTTTCCTGCAGCCTGCTCAGCTTCGTTGGTGTCCTTCCATGCCCCTGTAATAGTGTTCCAGTGCACCTCCAGCTAAGTCCTGGGGTCTGCATACAATGCCAGTCTGTTCCTAAATTGGTGATGGGTTTTGAAAAGCATATTCTAACATGGCCTTACTATTATGCTTTGGGGTGGGAAGAGAAGGGATTTCTCCACTGATACTCTGTCTTCTTAGGTGAAGACAGTGCTACTTAGATATATCCAGTTAAGTAGTCTTTATCCAGCTAACCTAGAGCTGGATATACCTGATATTTGGTTAGATTAGCCAGGTATCTTTGCCCCTTCTTGGAATGCCTCTGAAATTCCCCTTTTTTATCCATCTAAATTATAGTGGGTAACTGGCTGAAAATGCCACATTTATCATTTAGATGGATAAATGGCTTTTTAAAAAATGTTTTTTGAATATTGATTTCATGGTTAAAACCTGGATTTTTAAAGATATTTTTAAGGACCAATCAATTGAGTGTTTTTCTGCTATATTTTATCTGTCATTTCTTGGTCTTATCATTTTTGCAGTATGTTCAGTTTTATTAATATATTCTTAGGTAGCTTGGTGATATTTTCTTAACTTGTTAGGTTGGTAATTTTATGATGTATTTTATGTCTTTAGCTGTATTTCTTATGGAAAGTTATTCTTTTCTTGTACTCTGTTAATTTATCTGCTTGCACTCTGCCTTGGGATTTACTAAAAAGGTGGCCTACAAATAAAATAACTAAATAAACTCCAGCTCTTTCCATTATTTTTAATACATGTAGAACTTTATTACCTTTTTTTTTTACAAATAGTAGCTCCATTTCCATAATTGTTTACTGAGTGCAAAATAGAAGCTTCTAAATATTTGTTCCTTTTCAGCAATTATTTTTAAAATATACTTCATTTTCACCCGACATGCAAAAAGCTTTGAGTTAAGCAAATCTCTGAGTTAAATTTGAACATTCCAATCGTGAAAGAGTAGTCTAGTGGTTAGAGCAGTAAGCTATGACCTGCTGAGAGCAGGATTCAAATCCCACTGCTGCTCGTTGTGACCTTGGGTACATCACTTTACTCTCTGTTGCCTCATGTACAAACTTAGATCTAGATTTATCAAAATGCTATAAATATAGCTGAAATAGTGCCTGTGATAAAAAAGGGGTGTGGTTAGGTTAATTACCCTGTGCATAGGCAATTTCCACAAGGCACAATACATTTTCACATGCTGATTAATACCCTACCCCAGCTTCTGAAACCCATTCTGATTCAAAGTGACCCTCTATACTAGTACATATATAGAGAGTGTCAGGCTGACTCTGTACTCTTTCAGATATTTTCTCCGTACACAAGCCTATCGCACCGCAAAATAGGTGTAGTTATTTCTGGCTCTAAATCCTACTTTGCTATATTGCATTGGGTGCTACCAACCCTAATTTCTATTAACTCTGCCCAAACTCTTCCTGCATACACATTTGTGTTGCACTATTTATCGCTGCGTTAGGGCATTATTGATTGCATTACGGCCCTAAAGCAAATTGATAAATGACCCATTTAGATTGTAAACCTAATGGGAATAGGGAAATACCTACAGTAGCTGAATGTAATCCACTTTGAAGTGCTGAAAAGCAGAACATAAAAATCAGATAAATAAACAACATAGAGAAAAATGTTTTATGAAGATTTTAGCGAGGATTTTCAAATCGAACATAGGAACATAAGCTCAATTTAAAAATATTCAGGTAATTGGCTATGTGCGCACAGAGGCAGATTTTCAAAGCCTACGCGTCTCCGGGCCTATTTTGCATAGGCCCAGAGACGCGTGTAAGCCCCGGGGCTTTAAAAAGTGGGCGGGGTGTAGGCAGGGCGGGGTGGTCCAGGTGGGGCGTGGGCATGGCCAGAGGCCTCTCCACTGCTGCTGGGCCCGGGGATTGTGCGCCGGCACTTGGCCGGCACACGCAATCTACGCCTGCCCAGAGGCAGGCGCAACTAACAAAATAAAGATTGGGGGGGGGTTTAGGTAGGGCTGGGGGGCGAGTTAGGTAGGGGAAGAGAGGGGAAGGTGGGGGGGGGGGGCCGAAGGAAAGTTTCCTCCGAGGCCGTTCCTATTTTGGAGCGGCCTCGGAGGGAATGGGGAAAGCCACCGGGGCTCCCCTAGGGCTCGGTGCGCGCAAGGTGCACAAGTGTGCACCCCCTTGCGTGCGCCGAACTCGGATTTTATAACATGCGCATGGCTGCGCATGTTATAAAATCAGGGGTCGGCATGCGCAAGGGGGTGCACACTAGTGCACCTTGCAAGCGCCAAGCCCTCGGGGAGTCCCGGTGGCTTTCCCCATTCCCCCCCCCCCCCACCTTCCCCTCTTTTCCCCTCCCTGTCCCGCCCCCCCAGCCTGAAACCCCCCCGTACCTTTGTCTCACAACTTGCGCGTGCTGGCCAACTGCCGGCGCACGATCCCCGCCCAGCGGCCTTGCAGAGGCCTCTGGCCACGCCCTGCCCTGCCCATTTTTTCAAGCCCCGGGACTTACACGCGTCCCGGGGCTTTATGCACACCGCCGGGCCTTTTGAAAATAGGCCCGGCGCGCGTAGCCCCCCTACGCGTGTAAATCCTCCTGGATTTACACACGAAGGGCTTTGAAAATCTGCCCCATAGTGTCATTTAGTGACACAGTGAAAGATGGCAGATGAAGACCAAAATGGTCCGTCTAGCCTGCCTAGCAACTCTTGCTCTGTGCAGGCTACCCCAAGTCTTTGGTTAAGAGTAGTAGCAACCGATTAAGTTGCGAGCTCCTTGATGAAATCTGGCTGAGATGTAAGTGAAGTCTGCATTAAGAATGTTTTCATGTGCTGTGCACTGCATGCAGCTTGTCTTCTTTTTGTACTGCCCTTTTTAATTAGTCTTTGATAGATGCCTAAATAATTTCCATGGCAATGATGTTAATTTCTGATATGCCCTGCTTTTCTTTCATTTTCTATTTCCAAGTGTGTAGACATAATGGACTTGAATTTGGTCCTTTTGGATGTTAAGAAGGTTTTGTGGTAGTGGATTGAGAATGCTATATTTTCCTCATTAATAGCTATGGAGTTGAACTGATTAAGCTGTTTTGATCATAATTAAATAAGGCAGTATGGTGATTGAATTGTGTGCATGCTAACTTTACGGTAGCTGGATATAGCATCAGAAGAGTGATGGATAGATAGGTTGGTACTATCTATCTATCTATCTATCTATCTATCTATCTATCTATCTATCTCAGGAAAGCAATAAAGAGTTTATGCATATTATAATGTAGTTGATAATGTGGTTCAGAATTCCAAGAAAGACCAGTCTAAAAAATCAAATGCTAATGATTTATTTTGTTTTCTTGAGGATGCAGAATCTCAAAGTCATTTTTTAAATGGGCTTTTTATTTTTTTCACTGAACTTGTCAAAAAATTCTTGCTAAAATGTTTTCTAAACCCTGAATGTTCTCAAATCAAACGCCATATGCATTTCACTGATTATTGCAGATGTGATGATGCTGCCGAATTCCATTTACATCTCTTCTGTTGCTTTTAGATTAGCAAAGAACTTCATTGCCAATTACTGAGTTCTGGTGCTGCTTAGTGCAGATGGTACAGTGCAATATAGCAGCTGCAGAATGCCAGCCTATAAACATGATGAACACCGTTTTAAAGAAAAAAAGCATATATTAGAAAGCATACACTGAAAATAATTATCAGAAACGTTTTGTAATGAAACAGCTAGCTTTGCCCACCTCACCTCGCAGTTATGGACAGGTTCAATTGCTTGTCTTTACAATGCACAGTCCAATCTGTCAAAATGAAAAAAAACCCCAAACATTATTTCAACATTACTTAGAGCTATTAATTTGTAGAAAGTAACATTTCTAACAGTGGGATGGAACTTTACATGATTGTATTAGGGTGCAGGGAGGGGGATTGTTTGATTTTTTTTTTTAACTGTTGGATAACTTTTTTAAATATTCTATTTTATATGCTATTATGTTAAAAATGGATATTTTTTCTTAATATGATCCAGGCGGAGGGGGGGTACCTTTTTGATAGGGAGAGAAAGCAAATTGTCCACAACTGCGCACTCCCAACTCCACCCCCTATTTATATTTAATGTCATTCTTTCTTGCATACATTTCTTGGCATAAAACATTTAAAGCACACCTGATTGTTATTATAACAATGAGATGGAAGGGGCAGGGAGAGAGAACAAGGGTGGGGAAAGAAGAGGCTGAGGAGAGCAGGGCAGGGTAGGGGTAAAAGCAAACAAGTGGAAATAGAGGTAAAGAGGAGGGCACTGAGGGGATGAGGAGAAAGAGGGAGTGTGGAAGGGAGGAGAGGAGAAGGCTGGGAGCAGGGGGAAGAGAAGAAGGGACTGAGGACAGTAAGAAAGAGGAGGTGACTAAAGGGGAGAGAGGAGAGACCTGCCCCCCCCACCCCCCAAGAAACAAGATAAAGGCTCATCAGCTCCTACATAATATCCTCCTCCCCGCAGGAAAAAACCCCATAAGGCTGTTACCTGGCTCCTTAGGCCCCAACATAAGACAGGTAGTCAGGTATTATGTCCATTTTCTTTGGGGGGGGGGGATCAAGAAGGAAAACAGAGCAAGAACAGAGGGGGTGGGGTAGGGAGAAGAGAGAGCAATAGGGTGAGAGCAGGGGAAATGAGGGTGGTTGAAGGGAGAGGAAGAGGTATGGGCAAGGGAAGAAAGGATGGGGAGAGAAGGAGTCTGGGGCAGGGGTCGAGAGCAAGAAGAGGTGGGGAGAGGAGAGGAGAAGAGGGGGATCCGGGAGAGAGATGACAGGACAGGAAGGAAGGGGAAGGGGCTGGTGGCAGGAGAGAGACAGAAGTGGTTCAAGGGAGGCCCTCTTCCCCCTCCCCTACCACCAGCCTTTCCTCCCCTGCTTCCAGCCCTTTCCTTTCTTTCCTTCAGCATCCCACCTCCCCTGCCCCACCCTCCTTTTCTCCCCCTATCCCCAACCCTATTGCTTTTACCCTGACCCATCCTCTCCCCTCAGCCCCCATCCTCTCCCCAACCTTTGCTTTCTTCTCCTGCCTTACCCCCTCTTTTACCCACTCTTTCCCCCTCCTCTGTCAACTTCCCTCCTCCTCCTTTCCCCTGATCCCACCCCCTTGCTCTTTCTTCTCTCTGCTCCTACCCGTCCTTTATTCTTGTTGACTCACTCTCCTGCCCCCACTCACCGCTCTTGCTCTCTTCCAGCCAGCCTCCCACTCCCTGCTGCCGAGCCTTCCCTATCCTCTGTCCACCACCATCCACTTACTTCTCCTGGTGGTGCAACTCCCCTACAGGAGTCTTTTTAAAGAGCTATTGAGAGGAGCAGTAGAGGCAGAACAGGTCTGGCAATGGTAGCAACAATAAAGGCAGGCCCTGCAGTCTGGAGCAGCAGCAAGAGAAGGGAATTCAAGATGGCGGTGGCAAGGGAAGAAGGTCTGGTGGGGAAGAGGGCACAGATGTGCTGCTGTTCGGAGTCCATGGTTTCATGCAGCAGGTTTTTCAAGAGTTAGCAAATTCCATGGAAGATTTTTGTGATGAGTTAGCAAATTCTATGGCATATTTTTTCTAAATTCTGCTGCATAATTTTGCATATATGTGCAACTAAAATGTTTTTATTTAGCCTTATAAAATTAAAGCCATTTTTGGACATTTTAGGGTGGGCTCTGGGCTGCCACTGAGCCATTAATGAGACTTCTATCAGGTAGGGGGGATCTGGGGGTCACCCTAGACTTAGAGGGAATGTTTTGGTGGGAAGAGGATTAGGGTAGAAGTAAAAGAGGGCCACCCTAGATCACCAGGGCTTTAAGTTTTGGAAGGGGGGTCTGGAAGGAGAGAGGTAGGAGAGGTTTTTAGAGGAGTACAGGGGGGTCCTGCTACCAAGGGATCTTTGCTTGAGTGGGTGTTTCTGAGACGGGGAAGGAGCAGGGTGTGGCCATGCAAGTTTTTTTTTTATTTTTTATATTTTTGTATTTGGTGCCACCTCTAGAGGCGATAGGGGGGTAGGTGGGGAGCTCAAATAGACCCCCGGGAGAGGGGTATATGGCACTTTTGGGGTGGTGCATGTGTGTGTGTGTGTGGGGGGGGGGGGGGGGGAGGGCACTTGGCCTTTAAAATAATGGCAGCCTCATGTGAGCAAGGCCACCATTGTGCCTTTTTGCAGGTCTTCGCATTCTTTTTTCTCACAGAGTTTGTCTGCAGTAAATAAGAATGCATCAGTATTACCATGATAATTTGGGCAGGTAGGGGCACAATATCAGGGGAATCCCCACGCCCTGAATAAAATATGTGTCTTAATAAAAATCTCCCTTAAGTTTGTACCTGAGGCCCAAGGACATAAAAGGCAGTAGAGAGATTTGAGCCTTGGTTGCTCTGGGGCATTAACCATTAGAGATGTGAATCGTGGTGCCAGATCGTCTTAAACGATCAGATTTGGCTGGGGGGGGGGGGGGGGGTGGGGGGAAATCTGATCGTTAAGATATGTGAATTGGAATCGTTTCCGATTCCAATTCACATCGCTAATTTTTTTTTTTAGGGAGGCCCGCGCCGCTAAAAAAAACAACCCACCCGACCCTTTAAATCGACCCCCCCCTCCCAACCCCCCCAAAACCATTTAAAATTACCTGGTGTTCCAGGGGGGCCTCGGGGGGCCTCTGGGAGAGATCCAGGGGGGCTTCGGGGAGAGGAGAGATCCAGGGGGGCCTTGGGGAGAGATTTCCCGTTCCCAGGCATCAGCTGTTCTAAAAAAAATACTATATAATACTATATAATAGGAGCTGATGAGTAAAGATGGCCGGCGCCATCTTTAAAGACGGCGCCGGCCATCCAGTGCTCCTATCATGTGACAGGGGCCGGCCAATGGCAACGGATACCCTGTCACATGGTAAGGGCCAAAGGGGCATCGGCGCCATTTTTTTTTAGAACAGCTGATGCCTGGGAACGGGAAATCTCTCAACGAGGCCCCCCTGGACCACCAGGTAATTTTAAAAGGTTTGGGGGGGGGGGGGGTCGGGAGGGTGGGGGTCGATTTTAAAGGGTCGGGTGGGTTTTTTTTTTAGCGGCGCGGGCCTCCCTAAAAAAAAAAGGGTCGGGAGGGTGGGGGGAGGCTAAGGGGGGTCGATTTAAAGGGTCGGGTGGGTTTTTTTTTTATCGGGCCATCGGCGCCATTTTAATTAGTGGCAGCCAAAATGGCGCCGATGGCCCGAGAGCGGGGAGATCGCAGCCGCGACCCCCCCCCCCCCACTGGACCACCAGGTAATTTAACATGGGGGGGGGGGGGGGGGGGGTGGGGGAGGGTAAGGAATTGGTTTTAAAGGGCGGGGTGGGTTTAGGGGTTGTTTTGGTGTGCCGGTTTCCCGCCCTCCCCCAAATAATTCCCGTGCCCCTATTTAACGATACAATACAAATGCCCCTGACGATAAATCATGGGCATTTGTATTGTATCGTGCACTCTAACGATTTAGGACGATTTTAAAATTATCTGACAATAATTTTAATCGTTCAAAAAACGATTCACATCCCTATTAACCATTGTTCTAACCACTCAGCTACTTTGTTCCCTTATGATGGTTTGCTTCTGCAGATACTTGACAGGGGACTGCGGACCTGCCACCTGAATGGGGGAAGGGGCCATGGAGTCAGTATGGGGAAAAGTCTTTCTTTTCTATTCTTTTGCTACAGTTTCTGCTTTGAGTGGCAGAGGGGTTTCCCAGGCTAATATTTCTGCCCTCTCCTGATGCCAGTTCCAGCAGGTAGTATCTCTGAGGTGATGCCGCTTTGTAGCATTTGTCAGATGCTCCAGTACCCTTACCTGACTGATCCCTCCGAGGCCGCTCCAAAATCAGAGTAGCCTCGGAAGGAACTTCCTTTCCCCCCCACCTTCCCATCCCTTCTCCTAATTGTCCTGCCCCAGCCCGAAAAAAAACCCCTCGTACCTTTATTTCACAAGTTACGCCTGCCAGAAGCAGTGTAACTTGCGAGCGCCAGCCAACTGCCGGCACGAGATCCCCCGGCACAGCCGCTGTGCCTGAGTCCTTGGCCATGCCTCCCGCCCTGCCCCCATCCTGCTCCCTGCCCATCCATTCAGAAAAGCCCCGGGACTTGCACGCGTCCCGGGCTTTTGAGCGCCGCCGGGCCTTTTGAAAATAGGCCCGGTGCGCATAATCCCCCTACGCATGTAAATTCACCTGGATTTACGCGCATAGGGATTTTAAAATCTACCCCAATATATTTTGTTAAAATCCAATAAAATATTAATGAGAAAAAAAAGAACCTAACATTGTGTAACTACCGAAAGGGATATTTTTTCCAATATGCGTCACTTTGCACTCGTCCACGTTAAATTTCATCTGCCATTTGGAAACCCAATATTCCAGTCTCGCAGTCCTCCTGCAATTTATCACTATCGGCTTGGGATATGAACTACTCTGCATAATTTTGTGTCATCCACAAATTTGATCATCTTACTCATCGTACCCCCTTTCCAGATCATTTATAAATATATTAAAAGCACCAGTCCAAGTTCAGATCCACTGTGAAAACAGACCATTTAATCTACTCTGTTTCCTCTCTTTTAACTAGCTTACAATCCACAAACGGACAATGTCTCCTAATCTCATGACTTTTAGTTTTTCTTTAAAGCCTTTCATGTGGGACTTTGTCAATGCCTTCTGAAAATCCAAATACAATCACATCTACCAGTTCACCCTTTGTCCACATGTTTATTCACCCCTTCAAAAAATGTAGGAGATTTGTGAAGCAAGACTTCCCTTGGATATATCCATGTTGGCTGTATCCCATTATAACCATGTCTATCTAAATGTTTTGCGATTTTTATTCTTATAACATTTATAACATTTTCCATTGTGATGGAGAAGGTACAGAGAAGGGCTACCAACATGATAAGGGAATGGAACAGCTTCCCTAATGAGGAAAGACTAAAGAGGTTAAGACTTTTCAGCTTGGAGAAGAGACGGCTGAGGGGGATATGATAGAGGTTTTTAAGATCATGAGAGGTCTTGAACGAGTAGATGTGAATCGGCTATTACCCTTTCGGATTAATAGAAAGACTAGCGGGCACTCCATGAAGTTAGCATGTGGCACATTTAAAACTAATTGAGAGAAAGTTCTTTTTTACTCAACGCACAATTAAACTCTGGAATTTGTTGCCAGAGAATGTGGTTAGTGCAGTTAGTATAGCTGTGTTTAAAAAAGGATTGGATAAGTTCTTGGAGAAGTCCATTACCTGCTATTAATTAAGTTGACTTAGAAAATAGTAGGGACATAGTGAGGGCAAAGGTAGCGCCGGCGCCATTTGAAGATTGGCAATACGTCCCGCGTGCAGGAGGTCGCTCCCGGACCCCGCTGGACTTTGGCAAGTCTTGTGGGAGTCAGGAGGCCTCCCCAAGCTGGCCAAAAGTCCCTGGGGGTCCAGCGGGGGTCCGGGGGTGATCTCCTGCACGCGTGACGTCGGGAGCCAGGAACCAAAATGGCGCCGGCGCTACCTTTGCCCTGTCACATGATAAGGGCAAAGGGCCACCGACGCCATTTCTCAACGCAGCCGTGGCCAGAGAGAGAGAGAGATCACGCCGGGAGTCCCCCACTGGACCCCAGGTAATTTAAAACATTTTGGGGGGGTTCGAGAGGGTGGGGGATTTTTTTAAAGGTTCGGGGTGGGTTTTAGGGTTTTTTGGTGTGCCGGTTTCCCGCCCTCCCCCGATTTACGATTTTTAACGATTTTTTAAAAAACCAAATATGCCTGATACTTCACTTTCAATGCATATACAGCATAGCTCTCTGCTCAATGACAGGGGAGAAGAATAACTGATACTTCACACATCCAGCAGAGCTCTCTGCTACAACGGCAAGGGAGAAGAAAAAGGGTTCGCACTCAAAAAGGGGGAGTAGCTGGCTTGTTACGGCGGTTACTACCCCAAACCAAATGTGCCTGATACTTCATCCATGCATATCCAGCATGGTTCTCTGCTTCATCGGCATGGGAGAAAGACTGATACATCACGCATTTCCAGCATAGCTCTCTGCTTCAACTGGCAGGGGAAAAAACAAAAACAAAAACTGATGCTTCACGCATATCCTGCATAGCTTCAACGACAGGGTGAAGAAAAAAGGATTCGCAATCACAAAGCGAGGAGTAGCTTGGCTTGTTACGGCGGTTACTACCCCAAACCAATGTGCCTGATACTTCACTTTCAATGCATATCCAGCATGGCTCTCTGCTTCAACGGCAGGGGAGAAGAAAAAAAACAAACCAACAAGGGCTGTACAACATAGTCTAGGTAAAACAAATAAGCATGGGTGTAGCTTGCTTATCACGGCGGTTACTGCCCCTACTACCCCTAACTAATCAAGCTAGATATTTCACTTGGATGCAGCTCCATCACTGCTCTCTACATTAATGGTGGGGTGGAAGGGGAATAGAACAAGGAGCTAAGAGAAACAGATAAGAATGAGAGAAAAATGTGTGAGGCTTGCTGGGCAGACTGGGTGGGCCATTCGGTCTTCTTCTGCGTCATTTCTATGTTTCTATGTTTCTATGTTTCAACGATCAGATTTCCCTCCCCCCCAGCCAAAATCGATCGTTAAGACGATTGATCACACGATTCACACCCCTAGAAAATAGCCACTGCTATTACTAGCAATGGTAACATGGAATAGACTTAGTCTTTGGGTACTTGCCAGGTTCTTATGGCCTGGATTGGCCCAATGGCCGTTGGAAACAGGATGCTGGGCTTGATGGGACCCTTGGTCTGACCCAGTATAGGCATGTTCTTATGTTCTTATGGTAGTCCATGGCATACAGCCACATTATGGAAAACGCAGCACAGCAAGACAATCTTTGCTGTTTGGGTGGGGCATACATTAAAAGCTCACCCGTCTTGTCCAGACTGAGAAAGCGACTTTTCAGAAGGCCAAAGGTGTTTTTATAATGCAGTGGGTAGCACTTAAGGCCTTGTTGTATCTTTCTCTGCCGGGTGTTTGGCATGTGTATGGGAGTGAGAAGCCAGGGCCAGCAACTGTACCTTGAGTCTCCTGCGGCAATGACAGAAGAAAGGCTTGCATGTTTTGCATTGTTAGTGGGAGATGTGACTGGCTAGTAAGACTGTATAAGGTAGCCTGTACCTTTGCTGAGCTATCAAACCTAATTAGGGTTATCTGAGAGATTTCACAATTGTTGTTGGCTGCTAGATGTGCAGGCTAGCTGTAGGCAAAGGAGCTAATCTGTTCATACTACTGGCATCTGATGTAACAATTGGAAGTATTGCATGATAGCCCTCACAACCCAGCAAACGTTACTGGTGTGTTGCTGCCTGCCAATCTTCAGACATACATAAGAGGAGAGAAACCTGTGCTACCAGCAAATGGAGTACCTCAAGCTGCGCCGGTGATTTTCCGTTGCTGCGCTCCAGTCCACTCTGCATTGAAACCCATTAGTGAGCCCACACACAGGGAATATGGCAGGCCTGCAACATGCACTGCAGACTGCTTGTGGTACAGGTGTGTGACGCTGAACAGAAAGTGTAGGTGACAATGTTCCTGATGGCTCAGTTATGGCCCACACATGAAGGTTGCTGTGCCGGCAATGTGCACAGTGCACAGTTCGGAAGCATATGACACATTTGCACATTGATGAAATGGAAGAGCTTTCTATTGTGGTAAGTCTCTTCTTTCTGATGGGGTGGTATGATGGACACGTGAGTGCAATTGATAGCTCTGATGACATTGGAAAGTGCAAAGGCATAGAAACCTCTCTTCAAGTCCTTCAAGTCCTGCCTGTCACGAGGAAATTTTATATATTGATTAATGCAATCAGTGATAGCTTCAATGACCTGGTTGGGACAGCAAGAGGATGTGGTTTGGGACAATCCCCCCACCAACCCTACTGTGGTTTGAAGGAGCCACTTGTCATGAAATGGAGGGTGGTCAACAGTTTGTTGAGGCTGGGGACAGCGCGGGACCTTGCCATGGACCGGATCCAGATCCCCTCGGATGTCTTCATATAATTCCAAGATTTCCCGAGAGCTGAGATGATACCTGCTAACCACAAAGTCCTTAGGCATGCCCAGCAAGGATATTCGTGGAGGAAAGGTACACTCCCTGTATCCCACAGCCCATGGCCGGGTGTGTGCCTGTCGTTGGGCAGGGCCCTGAGCCTGTGGAAGCAGATCATCTACCTGCGCTGCTGGTACTTACCTCGGACGTCTTGGAAGTGGCCTTGGTTCATGTTCAGGTTGTTCATCTTCTACATGTTGTCACATGTGGCGAGACTGCCGATGCATGAAGAAAGCATGTAGAAGTACACTTGCCACGCACCAAAAGCTGTTAGGAAGCTTGACCTGCTAAGAACAGCCGTTTTTATTGGTCCAGGAATGCTTGGTAGGTATGTGTGTACTGATTTGCAGTGTTTATCGCGCACAATACGTGCCGCGATAATACCATGGACTGCGATACTGCCCGCGATCCGACCGTACCGCCCAGAAAAAGGTGTAGCTATTAGCCACTGTACTGACCCATGATAATGTGCGATATGTATCGCGCTACCACCCCCTACTTTACATTACTCCTCCCCAACTCCTCCCACTTGAATATTAATTTTGTATTTGCGTACACATTTTGTGATAGGCTTATTGCGTTTTGATGAATGACTCTGTTGGATTCGTATCTGGCAAAGAAATTCAACAAATTATTGCTCAACTCAATCCTTCAGTTTTGGCTCTTGAATAAGTATTCTCCTGCTCTTTTAAAACTTCTACAAGAGGATTTCAGTATGCATATTGCTAAAACTGTACACTTGTCTCTGATTATTCCTGCAGTTTTGAATTTGGCATCTGTACAGCCTTATTTAAAAAATCTACATTGGATCTGTCTATGTACAACAATTTTAGACCAATTCAACACAATTTTTTTTAGCTAAAATTCTTGAATGAGCTGTTTTATCTCAATTAAGCAATTTTATAGATCAACATTCTGTGCTGCACCAGTTTCAATTTGGTTTTCACAAGCTTCACAGCACAGAGACATTGCTACTATCTAGTACTGACACAATCAGATGTGGTTTTGACAAAGGAACTGTATTTATTTGGTTTTACTTGATTTAATTGCCACTTTTTTTAATGATTAAACATTTTATTTTATTGGATCATTATCTGAAACAGGCATTTTTTGGTTCTATATTTCAGTATTTTTTGACTTACTTAACTGATAATGAATGAAACAGGCTCCATTGCTTCAGCTTCATCTAAATGGTTTAAATTAACAAATGGGATGCCACAGGGTTCTTCATTATCTGGAGTTCTGTTAATATATACATGACACCATTATGTAAATTGTTGTCAAATTTTGGTGTGAATTTTAAACTTTAAGCAGATGACGTTCAGTTTTTTATTCTTAAACTCTTTTCATGGATTGCTATTGCCCAAGCTTTGAGTTTGTATTTTTTCATCTATTCAGACTGGTTATCTACAATCACCTCACTCTGAACACTGATAAGACAGAGATTTTAATTTTAAGTAGATTTCCTCTCAGAGATGCACATAGTGGTTTTAATCTTGCTGGGACTGATATTGTATATAATACTTTTTGGAGCGTATAATTTATATAAGGTTATCCACAGTGTATAAGGTTATACACAGTCCCTTACTGAGTGTATAATTGCAATGTTACTTATTATGCTCTTCTGTTATTTTCCATCAGGTACTGTTCCTTTTCTCCTCTTCCTGTTTTTTCCCTCTCTTCTCTCGCCCCTTCTCTCTTCCTATCTGCTCCCTCTCCCCCCACCCTGGTTTTTTGTAATTTCCTGCTTCAGTTATATTGTAAAGTGGCATGATGTACCCACGAATGTTGATATATAAAAGCGAATAAATAAATAAATAAATAAATAAATAAATAATAAAATTAAGTTATCTTAATCTGTGCAAAATGTAGGTGCTATGTTTAGACCCTTCACTGCACATGAAACCCAGACAAAATCGGTAGTAAAGTCATCTTATTTGAAGTTAAGGATGTTGCATGAAGTTAAAACAATTCTTCTCTGTTGATGATTTTCTTACTATTGTTTAGGATTGGTGATAACTGGGTTGGATTACTCTAACTCCTTGCTGGTTGGTCTCCCGGCAAGTCAAATGCATACTCTGTATGGTGCAGAACTTTGTGGCTAGAATAATAGGAGGTTTGGGCAGGTGTGTTCATTTAACACCTGTTTTACAATCTTTACATTGACTGCCTGTAAACTGGTGAATTAAATTTAAGATGATAAAGATGTTTATAAACTTATGAAGAACACAAATGTACCCTGGATTTATTTAATTTTGGAGATTTATACCCCTCTGCATTTACTCCATGCTGCAAATGAGGCCTATGTCTGCCTTGGCTCTGGCCCAGCTTGTACCTCACACAGGCATTGGTTGGTTGCTATAGTTCAGGGCTTCCCAAACGTTTAGCCAGTGCGACCCCATTCTAGCACTTGAAAATTCACATGACCCCAGAGGACACCCAAATCCAATTAGCAGAGATGTGGTCCTCTTCCAACAATCATTCCACTTACACTCTCACCGAAATCCATATGACCCCTTTCTCTATCTTCACCCCATCAAGAGAACCTCCTCCCCTCCAGCATGCCCCCCCCTCTCAACTTCTGACTCTCCAACTAATTCATCCCCCCAATTCCTCCCACTTCGCTAGCCTACCCCCTCTCTCATCATCCTCAGCCACTTTCACATCATCCAGCTGATTCTTTCATTCCCAAGCCCTTCTAACACCCCCCAACTGATCAGTTGTCATCCCTTCTCTCTCACCTCATCCTCTCCTCGCTTTCATCCCTATCCCTTTTCTTTCACCTCCCAACCTCACCACTTTCTCTCCAATTCTTCTCTCACATCTTCACCAGATGATCCCCTCTCACCCCATCTCCCTCTCGTACATCCCAACAATCAATCTTCTTTTATTTCCCTCTCTCGCCCTCTCTCACCCTCTATAGCCAATCCCGTTCCAGTTGATCCAACCCTCATATCCTTCCTGCTTCTGATATCTCTCTTCAAGCTGTTCCTTTTCAAAAACATCACCCTGACTAGTGTAAGTGGCAACATTTTCATTTGGGCCCTGGGCCAAAGAAGGATGACAACTGGAGAGAAAAGTGGGCATGCAGATGACAGGAGCAACATTTTTGTTTTGGCTAGGTTCGGAGGTGGGTGAAGATAGAGGAGCCATGGCAATCTTCACAACCCAGTGCACACTCAGTCCTCTCCTCCCCTTGTGGCTGGTACTAAGACTGATGGTAATCTGCCAGCAGCAGCATTAGTAATAAAAGTCAGCATGAAACCTCCAAGCCAATGCCAGCTCACAAGCCCTGCAATAGTACCAATCCCACCTTTTGCAGGGCTTCCTTTTATCACAGAATTTCATGCAAGAGCAGTGCCACTCAAGGCCTGTGAGTGCATACTGACTCACAGGCCCCATGCATCCTTCCACTACTAAAGCTGCAGGTGCCTAAACGTTGCCATCATCTGAGTCACTTGTGACCCTGGCTGATGGTTCGGTGACCCTGTTTGGGGCTTTGACCCATAGTTTTGGAGGCCCTGTGATAATTTACAGTCTTACTGCAACACTTTTCAATGGACTATAGTCTCGAATGAGAAACATAAACAAATGAAACAAAAATTTGTATTAAATTCATGGGCACACTACATTCATTTTGGAGGGTCTACAAATGAAACAAAGATGGTCTCATCTGCGGCATTTAACCCATTCATTTCAAATGAATGCACATCCCTCTTTCATTTTTCTTCATTGTTTCTGCCCTTTATTTCCTGTGTTTTCATCAAAGGGGCAATTCCAGTTTCTGCTGCATGATGGGATCACATGTTTTTCAATATAATCACATATGAAAGCATTATTTAAGAAGTTGAATAACATATCTCTCTCTCCTGCGCTATGGTAATAGCTGTGTAAGACACAATGTCAGAGAGCATCCTTTTTTTTTACTTAAGTGGAGTGCTGAATTGAAAATGTTCCTTTTAGGTATGTTCCTCTTAGGTGATTAGCACACTCATAATTTCTCTTTATCCATTCAATCACTAACTACTTAAAAGTTTATATTTAAATGAATTGATTTTTCTACAAACCTGGAGGTAACCCTATCTTTGGAATGTGCTGTTCAGCACTAAGATTCAGAGATGACATAATAATTCTTTTCTTTCTGGAAATCACCCATTTTCAAATAAATCAACCCTTAAAAGCATCCAGGGCATCGTATGCATAAACAAGGTCAAGTGATATATGCCAGAGGGACCAATTTGGTTTGATTTTGCACCCTAATAGGATAGTTTATCCCATGCAAGCCACAGATGGAAAGTGTGCTCCAGCTTTTGTTATACTGGCTTCCTTATTTCTTGTTTGCTACTCAATGAAAGTTTTAAAACTTTTTCAGAGTGACAATCCCTTGTAAAAGTGACATTATACATTATACTCATATTGAAGATTCATTCCACTTAAATTGCATTTATCTTTGCAAGTTATAAGTGTTCATAAAAAGCAATTTTCTTTATGGTGGTGAGTAAGGAATATACAGGCTGCAAATAAAACAAAAATATTAATATTGCAATTTGTAACACAAACATGTCTAATGTTCTCCAAAGCACTGTTATCTCTGGAATGTCTATAAGTTATATTCATGTTTATTACTATTTGAAATATTAGAAGTTTTATTTATGAGCAATGCCAACACAAGCTCACTCTTTTCAATCATGCTTTGAACTGTCCATATTTTTTTGTTAAAAAAATGTAAAAATTTCAATACTGCTTTGTGCATTAAGATACATTAATATGTGTTCTCATAGATGTGTATATATATATATATATATATATATATATATATATATATATATAGTGCTTCTATCTAAAGCAGTATCATTTCCTTTTGATCAATTATCCAATTATAGTTGGGAAACATATTTTTCTAGCATAGAAGGATGAAAGATTAAGTCAGCTTTGTCAAGATTTGAGCCTAGGAACCCAGGTTTGGGCAGAAACTAATTGAAGCCTTATTAGAGATTTCTCAACAGCATTTATCACCTATAACTTTTGCCATATGCTTGGTATTAACTGAAAATGTATGTGAGGAACTGGTTCTGCTGTTAACACTGATTTTTTCCATGATGGTGAATATAGCATGACTCAGAAACTTTGCTGGAATTCACATTCAGTACTTAAGATTAAGAATGTTCCAGAAATTAGATTATTATTATTAATAATAAAAAAATGTATTACTTGCACACTCCACTGTTTGTGGCAAGTTACAAAGAAATGTATATAATTTAAAAAGATAACATCATTGATCAGACCAGCAGCAAAATCAGCATTATTATAACCTTTTCTTACACTAGGCACTCACATGCCTTCAATTGTTTCTTAAATGATGCATGACATAAATAAAATATAACTGAGCTGAAAGTGTGTTCCAAAAAGTTGGGCCTGCCAACAAAAAAGCCTTCTCTTGAGCCTCAATTAAATGGACTAACTTAAGAGATGGAAAATCTAAAATTCCAAGACTACAAGTATAAAGTGTGCATGATGGCCAATGTAATATCAAGGCAGAGCTAACACACAAAGCTGCTTGATTGTTTTGAATTTTATTCGACATGTAATTGAAAGCCTGTGTAAAGAATTTAAGACTGGAGTTATATGGCCGCAAAGATGTTTCCCAGTAAGAACATGACCAACAGTAAGAATAAGACTAACGATTTGCAAAGCTTTGATAGTTGTTTCTGGAATCCTTCTATAAACAGAGTTATAGTAATCCAGCTGTGATAACTCTAGGGACTACAAACAGTTCGAAAGTCCAAGATTGATAAATAAGGCTTCAGTGTGTGTACTACTCATAACTTATTAAAGGAGTTCCTAACAATGTTTTTTCACATTCGAACAGAAGGACAAATTTGTTTCATAAATAACACCTAAATTCTTCAATTGATGTTATGGTTATTGATGTTTGGGTGGATCCTTGGACACTGTGGCAGCTGACCATGCCCACGGGGGTCAGTCCCGTGAGGGACCACAGTGTCAGGCTAGACTCTGGACACACAAACACAGATTTGAATCTTTTATTAAACAGTTTTGGAAACCACCAGAGGTGGCAGTAGTGAGTAGTGGATGTTGAGCCCGGCTGGGCAGGTCTCCCACAGAATGCTGGAACAGTGAATCCTCTGCTGGCTGTGCTATAGTGGAAAGAGACTGAGAGTTATGAGTGCACAATGAGAAGCATTCAGAGTCCCAGGTAGAATTAGGAGAAGCTCCGAGACAGGGAGAGCAGGCCCTTGAGGAGCGAGTATTTGATCCCTTAGAGCAGAGAGACTCAGTTGTATTGTACTCATGTAGCAGTAACAGAGATTCCACTAGACGAGATGTCTGGCACCGGAACAGAGGGCAGGCCCTTGAGGAGCAAGTACCTGGTTCCAGTGAAGCAGTACTGTGGAATAGATGGTAGTTGTACTTACAGATGGAAACTGTTAGTGAAGTCTTCCAAGTAGAAAGGTTTGAAGATGCAGGCAGCGACTCAGGGAACATGGGCCCTCAAGGAGTGAGTACCGGTTTCCTGATAGCACCTGAAAGAAGCAGAAGAGGCCCCCGAGGAGCGGGTACCCTGTTATCAACCCCGAAGGGTATAAGAGTTCCAGATAGCGCTGGAGTGGCAGAGCAGCTTCGGTATGGAGAGTGAATCCCATCCGTAGGGTTTCCGTTGCTAACTTGATGAGCTAGCAAATACTGTAGGCTTAAATAATCCGGGCAGCATTACGTCATATCAGGGGGACGTCCCTGAGGTTCGCGCCAACGTGGAAATAAAGATGAGGGTGGCGTGCGCGCCACACCCTAAGGTACCTTGGAGGAACATGGCGGGAAGCAACACCAAAGCCGGTCCGGGGACACCGGAGAGGATGGCAAACAGAAGCCGCAGCAGCCAGTAGTCCGAGGTGAGTGGGAGGAGCCGCAAGTAGTGAGAGGTAGGCGGGATGAAGCCATCGAAGACCGAAGGCCGCAACAATTATGAACAGTTTGAATCACAAATCCATCATGTAAAATTTCAGAAGAAAAGTTAGAGCCTAAAACCTACTGAGATTAATAGCTTTGGTCTTGTTGATATTTAGAGCTAGTTTATTTAACTGCATCTTCTTGCCGACTTCTGGAAGTCAAAGTGACATGAACTGTAGTGTGTCAGGCCAAGTATTCTTTTCAGAGACAAATAGTTGAATATCAAGAGGAGAAAAAAAGATAGACAACATCTAGGTTGACTAAGAGATTATAAACAGGAGTCAGATAGGTGTTAAACAATGTTGTGGATAAGGCAGAGCCCTGTGGAACACCTGTTTTCATTTGGAACCATTAGGAAACTCAGGTACTCTGATGAACTTGAAACTTTCTATCCTCTAAAAAGGAGGCAAACCAAGATACAACTAAACCCAATACTCCAAACCTTACTAGATGTGTCAGCAAAATCTGATGATTTAGTTTATTGAATGCTGCAAAAATGTTGAACATAAATAAAGAATGCTCTATTCATTGATCACACCCTCTACAAATAACATCAAGAGTGGAAAGATGAAGTATTTCCATACAGTGAAACTTCTGGAACCCAAATTGATAGTAATCTAAAAAAGCATGATCATCAAGATATTCATTTGGTTGCTTCAATATAGCAGTTTTGATGCAGTTTATAAAAAAAGACAATGAAGAAATAGGTCTGTAGTTCACATTAATCTAGGGATGAAGAGATGGCTTTTTTAGTACTGGCTTAATAGAAGCACATTTAAGATGTGCTGGTAAGCTACCTAAGGCCAGGGGTCTATTAATGATTATAGTGACTAATGGACCAAAATTACTTTGGATATACAATTAAAGGTGAACTGATCAAATTCATAGATTCACTTCAGTCAAAGAAACCATTAAAACCTGTCCCTACCTTTGCTCTTCAGAAGACAATGCAATTTCTGGTTAATGACATCACCAGAAAAAAATTGCACATAACTTCTCAATCTTTTCGAGAAAATACCCAGCAAAAGTATCTGAAGAGACAGATGACATATTTGTGTTCATGGAATGATTACATATAATAAATTGTACAGTTTAAAATAGCTCACATAGTTTATTCAGAGAGAATTGCATCCTATTAGGGTAAAACTCATTTTTATCTACATATTTATCATAAGCTCATTGATCTCACCTTGAATTTCATTGGTCTGTGTTTATAAGGATTTCAAAGACATACAGATTGATTTATTTAATGCTAACCAAAGTACTCAAGACAGATGGATATAGAAAAATACAGATATAGCATACATAGCAGATAGAAAGATAGATGCATAGCTATAGCATGTAGATACACAACATTGAAGAATCCATCCATGTGAGGAAATCTGGAGGCAGCTCCATGTAAAGCAATGCAGTTTCTTATGGATGTCTATGAATTACCCACAGAACTCTAGAATGTTCAAGCAGTCTGCATTACAGATATTGTAATATTTCTCTATGTAGATCTTTTTTTTTTTAATATAATATTATGTGGTATGTAATACCTTCCAATGGTCTTTATTAAAACAATTTTGCAATTATGAAAAAAAAACAGTCTAATGCACACAAAAATCTTCTATAATTATCAAGTACATAGTAGAGCATTTGTAAACAAGAAAAAGGCAGAGAATAATTGTTGCCTTTTTAAGCATGCGAAGAAATCTGACTTTACATTGACTGGCATTTTCAGAACAAACAATCATATACATACAGTATAATACTTTAGATGTCACGAAAAAGAAATGTGGTTCTGCTGGATAACAGAATGATAATGCCAAGGAGAAGCAGCCATTTATTCTAACCTTACGCAGTTCAATATCATTATGTGCTTGACATTTTAGATAGGAAGCATACTTAATCTGGCTGTGCATGAATATACATATCTGAATATTTTGTATGTGTATGTCTCTAGTAAATGCCTGTGTTTAGTGTGTGGGCAGGTGAAAGTGGTTAGTCCTAATTACGCGCCTCGTCAGTAGGAAAACAATCAATACAGATCAACTTCACACTTAATCTGCATTTCAATGATAATGTCAATGCATATGGAGTTCTTAACCTTCAGTGCTCAGGAGTCATCAGGATTTATTTCTATCTAAAGTAGTTTCCTTCTCACCATTTACATTAAAAATGTCTTTATTATGCAAAGGCATTTACTTTTCCACAGTAAGTTTGAAAGAAATCCTCTCGTTAAAATGTCATATCCAGAAGCACATTAGCTCAGCGACCCCATAAAATCTGGTAGGGATGCATTCATAGGGTCTTGTATGTCAATTTTCAGAACACTTACAGGGTCATTCATCAAAATGCATTAAGGCATTATTGCGGACCATAGGACCCTAACACCATAACGCATGCGTTATTTCTTACATTTTGCAATACGTATGCAAATTTTGAAAATTTTGTCAAAGGGAAGGAGTTTAGGGGCGTTTATGAATATGACGGGCATTTAATGTTGCATGCAATAGTGTAACACATATTATAACTACAACCTTTTTTCCTGGTGTTAAGTTGTGTGATATGCCTGAAATGGGATTTGTGATAAATATGGAGAGAGAGATAGAGAAAGAGAGAGAAAATCTAAGGTAGCACACCTATTTGTCATCTATTTATAAGCATATAAGAACATAAGAACATAAGAAATTGCCATGCTGGGTCAGACCAAGGGTCCATCAAGCCCAGCATCCTGTTTCCAACAGAGGCCAAAATCAGGCCACAAGAACCTGGCAATTACCCAAACACTAAGAAGAACCCATGCTACTGATGCAATTAATAGCAGTGGCTATTCCCTAAGTATAATTGATTAATAGCCATTAATGGACTTCTCCTCCAAGAACTTATCCAAACCTTTTTTGAACCCAGCTACACTAACTGCACTAACCACCTCTTCTGGCAACAAATTCCAGAGCTTTATTGTGCGTTGAGTGAAAAAGAACTTTCTCCAATTAGTCTTAAATGTGTTACTTGCTAACTTCATGGAATGCCCCCTAGTCCTTCTATTATTCGAAAGTGTAAATAACCGAGTCACATCTACTCGTTCAAGACCTCTCATGATCTTAAAGACCTCTATCATATCCCCCCTCAGCCGTCTCTTCTCCAAGCTGAACAGCCCTAACCTCTTCAGCCTTTCCTCATAGGGGAGCTGTTCCATCCCCTTTATCATTTTGGTTGCCCTTCTCTGTACCTTCTCCATTGCAACTATATCTTTCTTGAGATGCGGCGACCAGAATTGTACACAGTATTCAAGGTACGGTCTCACCGTGGAGCGATACAGAGGCAGTATGACATTTTCCGTTCTATTAACCATTCCCTTCCTAATAATTTCTAACATTCTATTTGCTTTTTTGACTGCTGCAGCACACTGAGCCGAGGCATGACTGCATTGAGTTCCTCTGCCTCCTTTTAGCAAACTCTGCCTCCGAGACATGACTCTGTTCAGATGCTGTGCATCCTTTCCACTGATGCCACCACTGAAGCATGACTCCACTGACTTCACCTGCCTGCTTCACCCCAAACAGTTGTTGAGGAGAAGCAGCCAAAGGGAGACAGGGGAGTCATACCATTTGGAGTGAATCAGGCCTCAGAAACACTGCAGTTGAGGACTGTCATTTAAAAACTATGGCATACCATGTTCCAACCATTAAAACTGAGGCCTGTCACTTACAACAGCTAAGGCATGCCATGTTCCAGCCCTTGCCAATGAGGCCTGTCATAGAAATATATAGAAACATAGAAACATAGAAATGATGGCAGAAGAAAACCAAACAGCCCATCCAATCTGCCCAGCAAGCTTTCACACTTATTTTTTTCTCATACTTATCTGTTACTCTTGGCCCTTATTAGTAACCTTTTGGTTCTATTTACCTTCCACCCCCGTCATTGATGTAGAGAGCAGTGCTGGAGCTGCATCTAAGTGAAGTATCCAGCTAATTGGCTAGGGGTAATAACCGCCGCAATAAGCAAGCTTATTTGTTTACCCAGACTATATAATTCAGTCCTTGTTAGTTGTTGTCTGAATATAAATCCTCTTTTCTTCATTAACCCCTGCCATTGAAGCAGTGAGCTGCACTGGATATGTATTCCAAGTGAAGTATCAGGCTTAATTGATTCGGGGTAGTAACCACCATAACAAGCAAGCTACACCCATGCTTATTTGTTTACCCAGACTATGTAATTCAGTCCTTGTTGGTTGTTGTCCAAATATAAATCCTCTTTTTTTCATCCCCCTGCTATTGAAGCAGAGAGCTGCGCTGGATATGTATTCCAAGTGAAGTATCAGGCTTATTAGGTTTGGGTAATAGCAGTCACAACAAGCAAGCTACTCCCCCATTTTTTTGTGAATGCAAATCTTTTTCCACATTTCCTCTTGCCGTTGAAGCATAGAGCAATGTTGGAGTAGCATTAACTGTGTGTATGTTTATTGAATAGGGGTATTAATCTCCAGGTAGTAGCCGTCATTCCCGCACACAGCTATGGCATGCCATGTTCCAAACATTAACAATGAAGTCTGTCATTTACAGCTACATCATGCCTTGCTCCAAACATTAACACTGAGGCCTGTCACTTACATCTACGATATGCCATGTTCAAACCCTTGCCAATGAGGCCTACCACTTACTGCTATGGCATGACATGCTCCAAACATTACCAGTAAGGCTTGCCATTTAAAAATTACGGCATACCATGTTCCAACCATTAAAACTAAGTCCTTCACTTATAGCTATGACATGCCACATTCCAACCCTTGACAATGAGGTCTGTCATTTACAGCTATGGCATGCCATGTTCCAAACATTAACACTGAGGCCTGTCCATTTCAGATATGGAATGCCATGTACCAACCATTAACAATGAGGCTTGTCACTTAGTGCTATGGCATGCCCTGTTCCATGCATTACCAAACTTTAAAAACTACAGCATACCATGTTCCACCCATTAACACTGAGGCCTGTCACTTATAGCTATGTTATAGGGATGTGAATCATTTTTCTGACTGCCAGTAAACAAAATGGCGCCGGCCGTCCATTGCTCCTACCATGTGACAGGGGCCGGCCAATGGCACAGATAGCACCTGTCACATGGTAAGGGCAAAGGGCCATCGGCGCCATTTTGTTTACTGGCAGCCGACGGCCCGAGAGCGGGAGATTGCTCCCGGGACCCCCGCTGGACCACCAGGTACTTTAAGAAAGTTTTTTGGGGGGATGTCGGGAGGGAGGGGGATGCTAAAGAAATAGATTTAAAGGGTCGGGGTGGGTTTTTGTTTATCGGCTCGGGCGCAACCGATAAAATAAAAACGATTGGACCACGGGAAAAATAATTTTCCGATGGTCCACGAAACCGGAACCGATTCCGGTTCCGATTCGCATCCCTACTATGTTGTGCCATGTTCCAACCATTACCAATGAGGCCTGTTATTTAAAACTATGGCATAACATGTTCCAGCCACTAGCACTGAGGCCTATCACTTACAGCTATGATATGCCATATTACAACCATTACCAATGAGGCCTGTCCTAGCAGCTAAGTCATGCCATGTTCCAACCCTTGCCAATGAACCTGTCATTTACAGTTAGGGAATGCCATTTTCCAAACATTAACACTGAGGCCTGTTACTTACACCTGTGGCATGCCATAGTCCAACCATTATCAATGAGGCCTGTCACTTACAGCAGCTAAAACATGCCTTGATCCAACCTTTGCCAATGAGGCCTGTCATTTAAAGTTATGGCATGTCATGATCCAAACAATAACACTGAGGCTTGTCCATTTCAGATATGGCATGCCATGTTTCAACCATTAACATTGAGGCCTGCACTTACAGATATGGCATGCCATGTTCCAAATTTTACCAATGAGGCCTGACACTTAGTGCTAGGGCATGCCTTGTTCCAAACATTACCAATGAGAACTGTAATTTAGACACATCACATAATATTAAATAATTAAAATGGCAGTCAAAGGAGGAGTGAGAGAGGCGGTCAGTGAGACTGAGAGGCACCCGTTCGAGCTGCCTGGAGGCAATAAAGAGACATACCATCATTCTCTGCGACGCGGTGAGAGAGAGCCCGGACCAAGTGGGCGGACCCGATTAGTGACGTCATCAAAGGGCGCCGCTGGGAGACTATAATATTGTGGGCCCTGCGGCGACTGACTGAGGAGTGAGAGAGGTGGTCAGTGAGACTGAGAGGCACCCGTTCGAGCTGCCCGGAGGCAGTAAAGAGACATACCATCATTCTCTGCAACGCGGTGAGAGAGATCCCGGACCGAGTGGGTGGACCTGATTAGTGACATCATCAAAGGGTACCACCGGGAGACTATAATATCGTGGGCCATGTGGTGTGCAGCCACCGGCGCGCAGCCGAAGCCGCGCGCCAAAGGGGCACACCCCTGGTAACAAATTTCTCTTTTTATTTGATATAATGGGTAGAAAATGCAAATCTAACAACTTTGCTTCCTCACCAATAACATCTGTGCCTAGAAAGACAGGACCCATGGACTCCCATATACTACGTATGAGTGAGTCCATTGGAGAGGACGTTTTAGAAGGAAACTCACAGTTGGGAGTATCCTTAAGTCCTAGGTCCTCACAACCTCCTATACAGCCCAGAAGGGAAGGTGCACTTGAAGGTAATATAGGTATAGACCCCTTGGTTAATGCAACCCCCAATAGAGTTGGGGAAGCTGAACCAGGAAGGAATATACAATCCTTAAGTTTGAATATGGAGAATCCAGGAGTAGTTGCTAATAGGGATGTGCATTCGGATTGACCGCATATTGAAAACGCAACTCAAATTTTTTTTTTTACTTAAAAAAAAGATGGGGCGTATACGAGCAGATTTCCGACATAAATGAACATAGATATGTCGGATACGGCGAATCGCCATGCGCGCGCTTTCTCGCCGCCATTACCTGTGACTCGAGCTCGGAGCCCCGGATTACCTGAAAATGGCGGCGCCCCTGCGGTAACCATGCCAACCTGTCTGACCCTGTCCTGTGAGTTTCAGTGACTCACAGGAAAGGGTGGGACAGGTCGGCATGGATACCGGAACGCAGCGAATCTGCGTTCACCTTTTCAGAGAAGCACTGAATGCAGCGAATCGCGCTGTCATTCCGTGCTTCTCTGAGGATTTCCTGACGAGCCAGCAGCACTATAAAAGCAGCAGCAGCACGAGGACTGACGGACATTTTCAGCGATTCAGTGGGGAGGTGGGATCGGGATCGTGCAGGGTGGGCTTAGGCAGGCTGAGGCAGAGAAGATAGCAGAACCCGATTTGATAGACAACACAGAACAGAACCAGATTTGATAGACAACACAGAACAGATTCTTTGTTAGGGAAAAAAAAAAAAGAACATTCTTATTGAGTGAGTCTGTACATTTTATCCTGGGCAGTGCCAGGCAGGGCTGGCAGTACTCTGCCTCATATTTGCTATTTTTAAACAGACTTAAAAGCATTCTCCTTGAGTGGTTCAGTGCTGGCTGGGCAGCAGTTCCAGGGCTGGGAGTACTCTGCCTCATATCTACTTTAGTTCTATGTGCACTGCAGTGCACACAGACAGACACATTCCGTGCATTGCCAGGCAGACAGTGAGGCAGTGGGCATTGTAAACAGAGTGAACATTGCCCTTCAGCAAGTCTGTTACATTTGCTATTTTTAAACAGACTTAAAAGCATTCTCCTTGAGTGGTTCAGTGCTGGGTGGGCACTGGGCAGTAGGGATGTGAATCGTGTCCTCGATCGTCTTAACGATCGATTTCGGCTGGGAGGGGGAGGGAATCGTATTGTTGCCGTTTGGGGGGGGTAAAATATCGTGAAAAATCGTGAAAAATCGTTAAAAAAATCGAAAAATTGAAAAATCGAAAAACCGGCACATTAAAACCCCTAAAACCCACCCCCGACCCTTTAAATTAAATCCCCCACCCCCAAATAACTTAAATAACCTGCGGGTCCAGCGGCGGTCCGGAACGGCAGCGGTCCGGAACGGGCTCCTGCTCCTGCATCTTGTCGTCTTCGGCCGGCGCCATTTTCCAAAATGGCGCCGAAAAATGGCGGCGGCCATAGACGAAAAAGATTGGACGGCAGGAGGTCCTTCCGGACCCCCGCTGGACTTTTGGCAAGTCTCGTGGGGGTCAGGAGGCCCCCCACAAGCTGGCCAAAAGTTCCTGGAGGTCCAGCGGGGGTCAGGGAGCGATTTCCCGCCGCGAATCGTTTTCGTACGGAAAATGGCGCCGGCCATACGCGTATGGCCGGCGCCATTTTCCGTACGGAAAATGGCGCCGGCAGATCGACTGCAGGAGGTCGTTCAGCGAGGCGCCGGAACCCTCGCTGAACGACCTCCTGCAGTCGATCTCCTGCCGGCGCCATTTTCCGTACGAAAACGATTCGCGGCGGGAAATCGCTCCCTGACCCCGCTGGACCTCCAGGAACTTTGGCCAGCTTGTGGGGGGCCTCCTGACCCCCACGAGACTTGCCAAAAGTCCAGCGGGGGTCCGGAAGGACCTCCTGCCGTCCAATCTTTTTCGTCTATGGCCGCCGCCATTTTTCGGCGCCATTTTGGAAAATGGCGCCGGCCGAAGACGACAAGATGCAGGAGCAGGAGCCCGTTCCGGACCGCTGCCGTTCCGGACCGCCGCTGGACCCGCAGGTTATTTAAGTTATTTGGGGGGGGTTCGGGAGGGTGGGGGATTTAATTTAAAGGGTCGGGGGTGGGTTTTAGGGGGTTTTAGTGTGCCGGCTCACGATTCTAACGATTTATAACGATAAATCGTTAGAATCTGTATTGTATTGTGTTCCATAACGGTTTAAGACGATATTAAAATTATCGGACGATAATTTTAATCGTCCTAAAACGATTCACATCCCTACTGGGCAGCAGTTCCAAGGCTGGGAATACCCTGCCTCATATCTACTTTAGTTCTATGTGCACTGCAGTGCACACAGACAGACACATTCCGTGCATTGCCAGGCAGACAGTGAGGCAGTGGGCATTGTAAACAGAGTGAACATTGCCCTTCAGCGAGTCTGTTACATTTGCTATTTTTAAACAGACTTAAAAGCATTCTCCTTGAGTGGTTCAGTGCTGGGTGGGCACTGGGCAGCAGTTCCAGGGCTGAGAATACCCTGCCTCATATATACTTTAGTTCTATGTGCACTGCAGTGCACACAGACAGACACATTCCGTGCATTGCCAGGCAGGCAGTGAGGCAGTGGGCATTGTAAACAGAGTGAACATTGCCCTTCAGCGAGTCTGTTACATTTGCTATTTTTAAACAGACTTAAAAGCATTCTCCTTGAGTGGTTCAGTGCTGGGTGGGCAGTGCCAGGGCTGGCACTGGCAGTACTCTGCCTCATATCTACTGAAAAGGAAGCTTGTTCTCTGTGCACTCACTGCACACACACAGACACATTCCGTGCATTGCCAGGCAGGCAGTGAGGCAGTGGGCATTGTAAACAGAGTGAACATTGCCCTTCAGCGAGTCTGTTACATTTGCTATTTTTAAACAGACTTAAAAGCATTCTCCTTGAGTGGTTCAGTGCTGGGTGGGCAGCAGTTCCAGGGCTGGGAGTACCCTGCCTCATATCTACTGAAAAGGAAGCTTGTTCTCTGTGCACTCACTGCACACACACAGACAGACACATTCCGTGCATTGCCAGGCAGGCAGTGAGGCAGTGGGCATTGTAAACAGAGTGAACATTGCCCTTCAGCGAGTCTGTTACATTTGCTATTTTTAAACAGACTTAAAAGCATTCTCCTTGAGTGGTTCAGTGCTGGGTGGGCACTGGGCAGCAGTTCCATGGCTGGGAATACCCTGCCTCATATATACTTTAGTTCTATGTGCACTGCAGTGCACACAGACAGACACATTCCGTGCATTGCCAGGCAGGCAGTGAGGCAGTGGGCATTGTAAACAGAGTGAACATTGTCCTTCAGCGAGTCTGTTACATTTGCTATTTTAAACAGACTTAAAAGCATTCTCCTTGAGTGGTTCAGTGCTGGGTGGGCAGTGCCAGGGCTGGCACTGGCAGTACTCTGCCTCATATCTACTGAAAAGGAAGCTTGTTCTCTGTGCACTCACTGCACACACACAGACACATTCCGTGCATTGCCAGGCAGGCAGTGAGGCAGGGGCATTGTAAACAGAGTGAACATTGCCCTTCAGCGAGTCTGTTACATTTGCTATTTTTAAACAGACTTAAAAGCATTCTCCTTGAGTGGTTCAGTGCTGGGTGGGCAGCAGTTCCAGGGCTGGGAGTACCCTGCCTCATATCTACTGAAAAGGAAGCTTGTTCTCTGTGCACTCACTGCACACACACAGACAGACACATTCCGTGCATTGCCAGGCAGGCAGTGAGGCAGTGGGCATTGTAAACAGAGTGAACATTGCCCTTCAGCGAGTCTGTTACATTTGCTATTTTTAAACAGACTTAAAAGCATTCTCCTTGAGTGGTTCAGTGCTGGGTGGGCAGCAGTTCCAGGGCTGGGAGTACCCTGCCTCATATCTACTGAAAAGGAAGCTTGTTCTCTGTGCACTCACTGCACACACACAGACAGACACATTCCGTGCATTGCCAGGCAGGCAGTGAGGCAGTGGGCATTGTAAACAGAGTGAACATTGCCCTTCAGCGAGTCTGTTACATTTGCTATTTTTAAACAGACTTAAAAGCATTCTCCTTGAGTGGTTCAGTGCTGGGTGGGCACTGGGCAGCAGTTCCAAGGCTGGGAATACCCTGCCTCATATATACTTTAGTTCTATGTGCACTGCAGTGCACACAGACAGACACATTCCGTGCATTGCCAGGCAGGCAGTGAGGCAGTGGGCATTGTAAAACAGAGTGAACATTGCCCTTCAGCGAGTCTGTTACATTTGCTATTTTTAAACAGACTTAACCGCATTGTCCTTGAGTGGTTCAGTGCTGGGTGGGCAGCAGTTCCAGGGCTGGGAGTACCCCTGCCTCATATCTACTGAAAAGGAAGCTTGTTCTCTGTGCACTCACTGCACACACACAGACAGACACATTCCGTGCATTGCCAGGCAGGCAGTGAGGCAGTGGGCATTGTAAACAGAGTGAACATTGCCCTTCAGCGAGTCTGTTACATTTGCTATTTTTAAACAGACTTAACCGCATTGTCCTTGAGTGGTTCAGTGCTGGGTGGGCAGCAGTTCCAGGGCTGGGAGTACCCTGCCTCATATCTACTGAAAAGGAAGCTTGTTCTCTGTGCACTCACTGCACACACACAGACAGACACATTCCGTGCATTGCCAGGCAGGCAGTGAGGCAGTGGGCATTGTAAACAGAGTGAAGATTGGCCTTCAGCGAGTCTGTTCAATCTGCTATTTTTAAACAGACTTAACCGCATTGTCCTTGACTTGGTCCGTTCATTTTGTTATTTTAAAACAGACTGAGCATTCTTCTTGAGTGGGTCTGTTAATTTAGTTATTTTAAACTGACCGAACATTATTATTGTGGGACAGTGGGCAGTGTTACCACTAGTACTCATTGACATTAAATCCATATGTCAGGGAAAGGGAGATGCAAGCGACTTAGTGGGAATGGCAGCGGAGGCACCGCAAAAGACACCAGCGCAACACCACCAGTACAGGGTAAAAAGGCAACTGTCGCAATCAAACGTCTTTGTAGGGGATGGCAGTTCCATGGCAAAAAAAAGAAATCAGACCATGAAACTTTGCAATCGCCAGCACCTGTTTCTGGCACTGTAG